>NC_044323.1:214975806-214980806 GCF_007399415.2 Gopherus evgoodei
ACTGCCTTACTCACCTCATACAACAGAATCCAAATTAGGCCCCATTATTAGACTGAAGTCTCACTCTCAATAGCAGTTAAGCTTCTTTGAATGGATTCCCTCTTGTATAAAAAGTATGCCAGTCTGACTGCCAAAATCAATTAGTCACATTCATTATGCCTCTATTTATTAATGCTGTACAGTTTATAATGCATTTGCTGCTGAACAAAAAGAAAGTTACAAAATATCAAATATGTTATGATTGTAGTTGTAGCAAAAGAAGTAATGATCTCTTTTAGTCACTAACTGGTTACAATGCTCCTGTAAAGATTACATTAGTGGTGACAGATTTATGATCTTTTCCAAGATGTAATCCTTTCCAGTTCCCATTTTTCAGCAGAAAATGTATGTGACTGGTTACAGGTTATTGGCTTCAATAGTTACATTCAGAAAAGATTACTGCATTTCTGTCTCCTATAATCCAAACCCGTAATGTTAATTTAACAGATGCAATTTTAATCTGTATTGCATTATTATAATAAAATGGGGCAACATAAGGGTCTTTACAAATATTGGGTTCAGAGTTAATTCAGTGATGTAAAGAATGACTGACTGGTATTAAAATGTAGCAAATTACTGAAGCTAATGTTACAATGATGGAGGAACAATATTGGCATTTCTGCAATGGCAGCTTTGGAATTTATTGCCAAGCTGTTACCCCTAAACTTTCAGCAAAATAAAAGAAAAAGAAAACGAAAAAAGTATTTTCCATCCCAGTAATCAATACCATACAGTTAGCTGCTGTTTTTTTAAAAAAATCCTACAATGTAACAGCTTAAACCTACATCCTGTTTTGCATTCTGTAGCTGTTGCTGCATTCTACAGTTGGAAAGCTAGGAAGGGTTGGTTTTAAAATATATTATGAATATTGAGAAGCAAAAATGTTGACATATTAGGAAAAATTAAAGGCCAGGTGAAAACCTTATGACCTATTAAGACTCATGCTTATACCGTAAACAGAGCAAATACAAATCACACTATGTCTCCTAAGTCTGGCTCCAGAAATATAGCTAGTGGCTGTACCCCAGTATTCCCTCCTTTTCCAGAAATGTGTCCAACTCCCTCCGCGTACTTCCAGTGCTGACTTTGGCAGAGTGTTCCGTATTCCATCCACCCTTTTGTGTGAAATAAAAAAATCTGTTTTAAATTTCTTATATGCTGAAGTCCAGTCCTCAGCTTCAGTCATGAACCCTTTGTTTTCAGATTAGTCGCCCTTTCAAAAAGTTAACTGGCATCAAACTGATTTCCTTTTAGGAATATAATCCATCTCTTAAATCCCCACTCAGACTTTTTTCCATAAACTAAACGAAGCTACTTTATCTGTCTTCATACTGTATTTTTCAGAAATAACAAACGTATTTTACTTAGATCTGTGCTAAAAACTGTACTTGTGAGTCCTGTGGCACCTTATAGACTAACAGATGTATGAATATCCACTTCATCGGATGCACGCATGCTCCAATACGTCTGTAAGTCTATAAGGTGCCACAGGACTCTTTGCTGCTTTTACAGATCCAGACTAACACAGCTACCCCCCTGATACTGCACTTGTGACGTTTTTTCTTCAATGCTTCCCCTTCCCCCCATTTTGTTTGTTCCATGGAAATGTATCCTAATATAGTCTCAAATCCATTCTTTTTCCAATTGGACCTCAGAGAAGTGGTCCTCTCAATTCCCTTCAAATCTGGACTGTATCTTCTCAGAGTCTAATAATTTAGGCTTGATCCTACAAGCTATTATGTGCTCAGGGCCCCCTGCACCTACATGAAGCTATAACTGCAGGATCGGGGCCTTGGTTTTCTGCTGCAGTAGAAGCCTACCTGTGGACTCAGTGCAGCAGATATACCAAGTGGGGATGGGAAATCAGCAGGGCCCCTGGGATACACTGTTGTGTGGGACTATTTATTGGACCTGCTTGTTACATTAGGTAACTGTGGGCATAATGGGTTAATAACTAAGTTGACGTGGATATAAGTATAATTAGGCAGGCCAAAAAAGAAATTGCAAAGCAACTAGCAAAAGACACAAACACTAACAGCAAAACATTTTTTACGTGCATCAGAAGCAGGAAGCCTGCCAAACAACCAGTGGGCTGACTGGATGATCCAGGTGCTAAAGGAGCACTCAAGGAAGACAAGCCCATTGCAGAGAAGCTGAATGAATTTTTTGCATTGGTATTCATTGTAGAGGATATGAGGGTGATTTCCACAGCTGAACCATTCTTTTTTAGGTGACAAATCAGAGGAATTGTCTCAGGTTGAGGTGTCAATAGAGGAAGTTCTGGAACGAATTGACAAATTAAACAGTAATAAGTCACCAGGACCAGATGGTATTCACCTAAGAGTTCTGAAGGAACTCAAATATGAAATTACAGAAATACTAACTATAGAATGCAACCTATCACTTAAATCAACTTCTGTACTAGATGACTGGAGGAAAACTAACATGATGCCAATTTTTTAAAAAAGGCTCCACAGAAGATCCTGGTGATAACAGGTCGGTCAACCTAACTTCAGTACCGGGTAAATGGGTTGAAACTATAGTGAAGAGCAAATTCATCATACACATATTAGATGAACATGATTTGATGGGGAAGAGTCCATACAGCTTTTGCAAAGGAAAATCATGTCTCACTAATCTATAAGAATTATTTGAGGGGGTCAACAAACATGGGGACAAGAGTGATCCAGTTGATACAGTGTTCTTGGACTTTCAGAAAGCCTTTGACAAGGTCCTTCATCAAAGGTTCTTATGCAAACTAAGCAGTCATGAGATAAGAAGGTCCTCTCATGGATCAGTAACTGGTTAAAAGATGGGAAACAAAGGATAGGAATAAATGGTCAGTTTTCATAATAGACAGAGGTTAATAGCAGTGTCTCCCAGGGGTCTGTACGGAGACCAATGCTGTTCAACATATTCATAAATGATCTGGAAAAAGGCATAAACTGTGAGGTGGCAAAGTTTACAGACAATATACAATTACTCAAGATCGTTAAGTCCAGCACTGACTGTAAAGTATTATAAAGGGATCTCACAAAACTGGGTGACTGGGCAACAAAATGGCAGATGAAATTCAATGGTGATAAATGCAAAGTAATGCATATTGGAAAACATAGTTCGTACTATACATACAAAATAGTGGGGTCAAAATTAGCCGTTACAAACTCAAGATAGAGATCTTGGCGTCACTGGGGATAGCTCTCTGAAAGCGTCTGCTCAATGTGCAGTAGCAGTCAAAAAAGCTAACAGAATGTTGGCAACCATTAGGAAAGGGACAGATAATAGGATAGTAAATATACTAGTGCGACTATATAAATCCATAGTACCCCATGTGACAAGTTCTGGTTGCCCAGCTCAAAAAAGATATATTATAAATGGAAAAGGTATACAGAAAGGCAACAAAAATTATTAAGGGTATGAAACAGCTTCCATATGGAAGAGATTAAAAAGATTAGGACTGTCCAGTTTGGAAAAGAGAAAACAGAGGGGATATGATAAGCCTATAAAGTCATGAATGGTGTGGAGAAAGTGACTAAGGAAGTGTTATTTACTACTTAACATAACACAAGAACTAGTGTCACCCACCCAATTAAATTAGTAGACAGCAAGTTTAAAACAAACATAAGGAAGTACTTCATACAACGCAGTGTCAACGTGTGGAACTCATTGCCAGGGGATGTTGTGGAGGATAGGTCCATCAATGGCTATTAGCCAAAATAGTTAGGGATGCAACCTCGTGCGCTGGGTGTTCCTAAGCCTCTGACTGGCAGATGCTAGGACTGGAGAGAGGGGATGGATCACTTGTTAACTGACCAGTTCTGTTCATTCCCTTTGAAGCATCCGGCATTGGCCACTGTCAGAAGACAGGATACTAGGGTAGATGGATCATTGGTCTGATCCGGTATGACCTTTCTTATGTTCTTATGAATAGCCTTGAATATTTTTTTCTGGAATAGGCACCAGGAAAAACAGATAAGAGGAAATAGTTAAGTGAAGAGAATTACAGAGAATAAAGATGTGAAGGAGAGGCAATTCAGAGACAAGAGAGGACCAAGGAGTGAAGATTAAGAAGCGGGAATAAAGTGGGCATGTGACTGATCTGGTCTCCACTTGGAACTGAACTGTTTCCATCTTCTTCTGAACCTTGTATTATGTCCTTTGCCCAAATCAATCTTTAATCTATTCATTCTATTGCAATAGTTCTCTCCATATCATAAATTCACAAATCTGTTGCAGGATACCGATGGCAAAAGCATTCCTGAAAACCAGGTACAACGTATTCACTGTCTTACCTTTGCCACCAATAAGGTATATTCATCATTTAAGACTGCAGAATAATAAATGGAACCACTTTGCCAAGATTAATTTACACATGCACTAAAACATTTAAATATTTTAATTTTGTAGAAGTGACCTTGAGTCCCTCCTGTAAAACATTACCCTGAAAGACCTCCTAAATAAAATTAAGCTAAATCATGATAGAGTCTGTCACAGATCAGGGCAACTGTATCTGTATTCCTCCTCTATGATCCAGCAGAAGCAGACTTCTTTTGCCTTCTCTTCAGAGATGGTACGCAGTGTAATAGTTACAACTATAAGTTACCACACAGTTCTTTCTAAGCAAGTACATTTATTTGTAAGGTATAAAGCATTAGGGAGAAAATATTAAAACAAGAAAAGAATCTACGCACATGCTAATAAGCTTACCAGAGATCACTATAACTCCAACATGTGCTCTGAGGTGAGCAGTCCTTCAAACTTCCACACAGGGGGTTTTTTATGGCATGAATTCATAACACCCTTTGCCCAGAACAAGAACATTCATGACTCTGTGAGTCCCACATTTATCCCGCTTGGGCCATTGAAGAGACCATGAATAGCTAATCAGCCAGACAATGGGTTTTCTGCTCAAGGCACAGATTCAAATAGATGGATTCAGAGGCAAGTCATCTGCATTCCCC
>NC_044323.1:214985806-215093306 GCF_007399415.2 Gopherus evgoodei
TGATGTTTAAGCATTCCTGAAATTGCTACTGTACATCACAGTATGACAAACAAAGTTTGTAAATTCTAGACTGTAAGCTCTCCCAGGCAGAGATCATGGGGTTTTTTTTGTTTTGTTTTGGTTTGGTATTTTTTGAGGGTTTTTTTTGGTGGTTGCTGTTCTGTGAGGTGCATAGCACAATTTCAGCCTGGTACAATAATAAACAGTCAGAATTTTCCTAGTTCCCTTTGTTTCTTTAAAGGTCAGTGTTTTCATAGAAATCCTGCCAAGCTAAATTTTCTGTTCAATATTATGTTTTTAATCCTCTCCTCGTCCCACCTACCTCCTCCTAAAAGTTAATTTTTTCCCGTATGTTTTTGGAATATATTTGGTGTTATATTTATTCTTCATGTATCTTTGTGGCATAGTACAGTACTTTACATGGCATAAGTATCTTTCAGTGGTTTGCAAATGCCATTAGAATCTGACAAAACTCTATGTAACAGGAGATGGACATAGGCATCATGTCTGCTTGCTGCATTTTTCCAGAGACCTCCAAGTTATCCTCTCAGATGACAATCTTCGCAGTAGTGCTCATCCACTTTCCACAGTAACCTCTTCCAACTGCTTCTCCCACCAGTTTCTCCGAGTTAAAACAGTTTGACTATTTCATGAAGTTGTGATTTAGAAAAAAGCAGTTTAGTAGTTTAGCCAGATAATTCACTTCTACCCAAATATGTGAAGAAGTCTTCAGTATTCAAGATAACTACATCAACTGGAATAGCTAATATAGTAAACCAGGCTAATTAATCTAAAAATACAGACAGAATGAGACTATGAGAGTTAAAGACCCTAGGAAAGAACATAGAGATGTCCACTACAACAACTAAATGAGCATCAGAGTCTTGATTCATAATTGCATAGCATACTGGCAATTATGTTCTTGGTATAACAGATGACTACCTCTAACAGCCAAGTCCTATGAAGGATATTTCTACACCTGCATTTATTCTTCATTATGATCAGCTAGTAAGAATTATTTCAAAATCAACATTTAGAGTTAAATAATATTTGGTTTAAAAAAAGATCCGAAGGATACCTTATTAAAAATTCTGAACGGTATTGGAATTTTGAGTGTACAAGCTTGCCATTCTAAACCATTTGATTAAATTTAACCATAGGAAACTCTTCCAAGAGCTAATGAAGCAGCAATTACATCTGAAAACGGAACCCAAGCCAAAAACTATACCATTGCAATCTCTTTTTCAAATATCATGCAACAATATTTAATTTCCTTGGTTTTGATTTTTCATGTACAATTCACATTGGATTTGTGTTTTATATGATTCCAAATGTTTAAAGTCTAAAGGTGAACAGGGCATTAGCTGCTCTTTGGTACAATGGATTGATAGCTAATTTAATATGCATCTACCAGCTTTTTTAAAAGAAGAGAAATTAAGATGGCTTTAGGATTTTTTTATTTTTTAAGAAGATAATCAAACAAATGTATAGTTCATGAAAGGGAATCCAGGTGAATTTAAAAATTATTCAGGTATTTTCTGGGTTTGACTGAAAAGCAGATACTTTTCTATTTTTGGGCATTGGAACTGGAGTCTTTCACAGTCCAAAAGATACATTTTGACAAATTGTTACAAAAAATGTTGGGGAAAAAAAAAGAGGAAATAATAATTTCTAATTTAAAAAAATATATATCTCTTAGGCCTAATTCTGATCTTGCTGACACCAGTATAAATTCAGACAATTCAGTGACATAGGAGGCTTATGTTGGTGTAAATTAGATCAGTATCTGGCCCTCTATTTTCTTCCGGCCCATAAAGAAGAACTGTTAATATTGGATAATGTGCACTGCAGACACGGATTATTCTGTCTTTTCTGCATTACTGTGAACAGCACTATAAAAAGGCGTGATCCTTTGTGCAATATAAGAAGCAGCTAGCGGAATCTAAATACAGCCAAGTCAATGAAGGTGATCTTGTTTTATTTCCAGTTTTTCAGCATTTCTTTATCACAGGCAATAGAACATTTTAGCATAATAATTCAGAGGTCCTGGGATACAGAAGACAGAGAAATAATGTTGAAAAGCAATTCTTCACATTTGGCTTTCACTACATCAAGTGCAAACTGTGAACTTAAACATGAAAATACAATTTGCTCCTTCCTAAAGTCTACATTCTTATCTCTTGAAAAGAACACACATTCATTTCCAATGCCTCAAGGTAAAGACTAAGGCATCTATCACAAGTACAGAGAATATCTGAAGGATTTAGAAGCAATCTTTTCATAATGTTTCTTTGGAGAGGAAGCAGGGTTATGAGTTACTCAAAATTCATAAAGATTATTAAGTTTACATCCACACAGCAGATATGCCGCCATTGTATTTCCCATCTACAGTGTCAGTATTCCTGTTCTCACCCGCTGAGAATTTATGTTTGGTTCAGGATAGTCATCCATTTTGTGGCATTAGTGTGCTACTGCACAAAATAAAGGTTCTGTTCTATTACAATAATGAATTGCTTTTAATGGGACATACCCGTAATAGTCACACTGTTCGGATTTGGTGTTCATAGTACTCTTTCTATTACCTTTCAGTTAAGAGATTTTAAGAGGCAAGTCATTTCTTACTTCAGCAGGTTAGTTCTATATTATCAACTCGGATATTTTTGTACACGATATTTGAAAGACTGCTCTATCCTCTAAAGCTCTGTCTCTTACTGGAGTCTGCCACTAACAGCAGTGACCCTTTCTGATAAGAAAAACTGATCAACTGCAAGCTTTCCTATTAATGAATCCAACTTTTTCAGACAGACAGTCTAAACTAAGCCTATGGGTTTTGTGTTTTTCTTCTTAGACTTCTTTGAGACCCATGGAAACTTATGAAACAGATTTTTCTAGTCCTCCCAGGAGCAAGACTAGGTTCAGAACTTGACCTTCAAAACAGAGAGGTCCACAAAAGCCAGAGTGGCTGATAGAATTGAGCATTACTCTCTTCTGCCTAACATAAAGCAAACTACAACATGTGACATAAGGCAATATTAGTGGGAAATGTCAAGCAATGTATCAATGGGGGGTGTGTGGGGGGGGAATATTAGGATTTGACCATATTGAAAAACTCCAGCACTGCACAATACAATTTTGCTTCTACCACAGTTTTAATTATTTAAGGTGGAGGCACTATATTCTTTTGAAAGAAGGACATTCTCATTTAGAAGAAAGATTTCATTACAAATCACTGGAAAAATTTACTGTGGTTTATCATAGATAATTTAATCTTTAGGACTTTTGATTATCTAGTTCTAGACCTGCTGTGGCATACACTCAGGTACTGTAATGTACAGAAGTATACAGAATCTCACAACAATACACGAATGAAAATATAAAAAAAATCCTAAAGGCCTGACTCTCCTTTTACGGGCACTGATGTAAACCTATTCAATCAACTGAGGGGCAGGGATGGGAAAACAGAGTGAGAAGAGAATCAGGCCCTAGTATTTTAAATAAACCTCTAAAATAATTTTTGGAAAAATAGAGGTTTGTTCAAGTGTTGGTTCAGGCCCTCAAAAAAGAACACAGGAATAATCAGATAAAATAATGTGTATGACGAAGTGCTATATGAGACCAAAACATAGGACTATGCTGCAACTGAACTCAGCTGGAATTGATGTACAAAAGTGCTACAGTGTCTGACACAAATAAGGAGCTACTCTCTCATCAAAGACCAGAGGATTTAAATGGCTAACTCCCACTAGAGAGAGTTCTGTGTATAAATCCCATACTCACTGATGGGAGAATGAATCCTGAAATCTCCATGACCTTGATGCGGAATATGCATGTTTACCCCCTTTCACCTCTTGCACATAACGGAATATATCTTTTGGTTTTGTGTACTTTACCAGGCATTCAGTTAGAAAAAGCAAATTTTGGAGCAAGAATGCTAAGCTATTTAGGCAGAACATAGTGAACCAAAAACTGCAAAACTTCAGCTTTCAAAAATAGCCTAAGTGACCTCTTACAATACTCTGACAACTCCATTCCATGCAGGAGGCAACCCCTGTGAAGAGCGAATTCTGGCAAGTTCTCTCTTCACAGATGATGCACAGCTTAAGCTATAATGAGTTTTTGGGTTACAAATGCTGAACGCATTAATATTCCTTGATGATAATTATCACAGTATAAGCACCTTTCCCAATGTGAGCAGCATAAAGCAACTGAAGCAGCGTTTTTACTACATTTGAAACAAGCTGGAAAATGGGATTTTCTACTCTTGTAACCTGAGGTCAACATACATCGAGCTATGCATTTTCAATATATCTATACCTATGATCTATATAGCTCTATATATTTACACACACACATTCCATTAGTTCCCTCAATTTTCAGATAGAGAGACAGAAACGCACACATTTTCATTACAATCCCCAAACTAAAAAAAATCCTTAATTTTCTTTTAAACAGAACCCAAATGGTTAGTAAGTAGGATATGCAGGCACTGCTTTGAAAATGAGATGTATTTCTAAAGTGCCTGAAGTACATACTCTGGGCAATAGCAGTGTACACGGTACGCTGACAATGAAGGAACAAAACAAAAAACAACACTTTCAATAGATATTCACATAAATGAAATATAAAATTAGAACAGAGCACTGCCCTCCATCGTTGCACATTCGAAACGAAGCATAATATTTAACACTGAGAGATTTAAGGGTTGATAATACGCACGGATTACACTGGCCATAATTATATATATTTTTTTATATGTAACACTTTAAAATACAGCTCCTTAACAGGCCCAGTCCCTAGGAATCAGCACACAGCTTGAGCAGTGAGATGGGCTCTGGTGATATCCCTGGGGACGAGAGGCAAAGAAGCAACCATCTAAGCTTCTGAGTGCCAGTGGAACTGCTCTTTATTTGCTGCTGCAGCCCTGAGACTACAGTATCCCTGCTGTACTGTCTGCACTCCTCCACATGGGGCACCGATCTGTGGATCCAAGTAGCTGCATATCCATTGGCCCTGTCACCTGACTGGTTCACCACCAAGCCTTTGCATATCACTGGGCACGAACCGCATGAAGGTGTGTGCCCCTCATATCTGACACCCAAAAGCTGCTTGCTCCCCCATAAAGTGGAAAGATCTCCATTACCCTACATATGGGGCCCGCATCCCTACAGAAGGTAGCAGAGTACCTGTTCTTTAATTTAAATAGGCACTGTTGTATTTTAAGCTAGAGCCATTTAATTATCATACAAATATTTACTAAGGATTAATTAGAATGTAACAAGGCTCTACAATATACAGGTGTTTATCAAAGATGACTAGGTTCCTAATGATCAATGTATTGTTTGATTAACACCTCCATGCAATAAACTGTCTTATTAAATCTACATTTTAAATGCTGGAGATCCTAAAAATATTATATATTGATTTATCTTGTTAATCTTAGAACAGGGTAGTAATTGATTTTTCCCTTCTACTACTCCAAACTTAAAAAGTGTCCATTGTTAAAGCCTTTACACTGTTAAGAAGGCTTTATTAAAGAAAAAAAAAAGTCACACTCCATTTTTTTTTAAATGCTATAATGCTGGTTTAGTATTCTGTGCAAATAGTCTCAACAGAGCTTTCTTTTAACACTGACAGCATGAGAGTCAGTTTGAACCCCTAATCTGAAAAACGGGAATTGATTCAGGTGTTTTGTAGGTGTGAAATCTGCTGAATGCATTTGTGCCATGTTATCCTGCACTTCATTTAGAAAATACACCACGCTATAACCATTTCAAGGACTGAAGCATAATTTTTACTTATGTGCTGCAAAATGTCTTAAAATCCCATTTGAATATACAGAAAGGTTTTGGGAGAACCTTTGCTAAATATTTAACAGCACTATTGGCTTATTAAATACTATAATGTGAAAGCCATGAAAGGATGATACACTGCGCTCGCCATTTATTTTCACTTAACACTGGTGCTCGTTTTGAACGCTGTAAAAGCCCATTCATCAGCTGAACCAAGGCATTCTAAAAAATACTCCTTGCTAGCAGATAAATATGGTCAAAGCACCTTTCTATTACAAAAAATGACTAAAATTTCTTTGGTTAAGTGTGTCAAAATCTGTTTCACTCTGTTTCGAAAAACCTCACAAAACATTTTAAAATACTGTATTTAAAAATAATAATAATACAATGAAGTCATGCTAGCACAAGATATGCTGCTTAGAAGAAAGGCAACCCTGAGGCAGAGGGGAAGATACAGGTACATAACATGCAGTTTCAGTTTAAATACATGGTAATTCCATAGCTGACCATTTTGTAGGAGGAAAATTGAATAAATTTCGATGCACATCAAAATGAATTTGACAACTACATAATACAGTGACAGTGATGTTAAAAATATATAGATTAGGCAGAAAATATTCTACTGAAGCAACCACCTCCAATAATACAGAATCACAATAACTTGGCTCATAACAATACACACGCACGCACGTGCAGTATGAATCAGTGAAAAAAATTTCAATCCACAATGAGACATATTAATATAAACTAACAGAAAAAAAGATCTCTTGCCACTGAATAGCCTGCAGATTGTGCATTTATTCTGTAAACACTGTAACAATGATTATCTGTCCTTCCAGTTCTCAGTGGAGACTCCTGCTTTTGAAAATGTCTTGTGGTGACTTACTAAATTCAGGCTATTTCAATTAGTATTACTGCACATTAAAAATTAATTGCATTAAAGAGTGGATTAAGGTTTAAATTTCAATTCTACAGTGTGTGCGCTAGAAATGACAGCTAAAAATCAATGCTCTCTGGCCCATAATCGGAAGTATGTACAACTGAATAGTGTGGAACTGGCGTCACTGATAAAGCATTTTTAAGAGACATGATAGTTCAATTGAAAGTGTGTCAGTTCTAATTCCAGGTTTAAATTTGAATGCTACATGGTCATAATATTAAGAGAAAGAAGAGAGGGAAAACCGCTGTATTGCAATGAAAAAACAAATGTACATAGTCCCAAAAAAGATGATAAAATCTATATTTACTGTTCAAATAAAAATTCACGTACATGCTCCCAAGTGAGAAAATTTCTAACAAGGTAAGATGACAACCTGAATGTTACATGGTGAAAAAAATGTTTTCCTTATTTAAATTATGTTGTTCTTGGCATGATCCCTGAAATAACAAATTAGACCCCAATAAAACACCTAAAAACGTGCACCGCTTTACTCCCATGAGTAGTCTCAAAGAAGTCACTCGTGTGCATAAAGCTACACATGTGCCTAAGTGTTTTAAGATCAGAGCCTTACAACTGACATTCACCCCAATGAAGACGTGCCAAAAGAGACCTTCCTAAGCTCCCCAATTAGAGATGCACAGAGAGTGCAGACATCCCACCATGCCAGGCCCTCTGCAATATTTTGCGTATGGAAGGGTGCCTCCACACTCAATGGGCGAGGCACTGGAGAAAAGGAGAGCTGAGGAAGGCAGCCACAGGATCCACAAATAAACACACGCAGCAGCAACCTGTACAAGGCATGCAGGAGGGTTGCAGTTCTATTCCCATTCATAAATTGAAGCAGCAGCTCAGGGATGACTGGTGCCAAAGATCCATGCCTTGGCCCTAAATTAGGCAAATAGGGGTGATTTTTTTCTCCCTAGCTTTCTCAGTGCAAAGCATGTAGCACAATGACTTGGCTTTTATGTAGGTGAAGTGAATGTCTACCTTCTATTTTACTGGCTGATATAACAGTTATAACACATTCTTCTGATTGCAGCTGCTTCTTGTCCACTAAGGACACAGCCTGTTTGCTTGTGGGGAACCCTATGACAGCACTGACATCTTCATGTTATCACTGTATGCTTGTGTTGCTTAAAAAAGGGAATATCTTTAATATAAATCTTGTTTTTAATCCCCAGACTAAGAACAAAACTTGCCGGAAGCATCTTAAAATCATGGCACAAGATAGACGCTCATGGCTGGCCCATGTCAGGTGACTCGGGCTCACAGGGCTAAGGCTGCGGGGCTGTTTTCTTCCTGTGTAGATGTCTGGGCTCAGGCTGAAGCCCGGGGATCTAGGAACCTGCGAGGTGGGAGGGTCCCAGAGCCTGGGCTCCAGCCCAAGCCTGAAAGCCTACACAACAATGAAACACCTCCGCAGCCAAGTCAGCTGACATGGGCCAGCCACCGGTTTTGCTTTGCTGTATAGACATACCCACAGAGGCCAGACAAAAAAACAACAGAAAATATTTTTGTGGTTTAATATTACAAATAAACCACTGACAAGTCAACTGCATACTGCCTTTACCCTCCAAGATTAATTTATCATGAAGATAGTTAAAAACAAGGAATAAGCCAAAACAAAACCAAAAAATCTCATTTCAGTTCTTTTCTGAATTATACAATGTGTGGAGGTTAGGAGAAAGGGGGAAAATGTATTATACTTGCTATAAATTCAGCATTGTTTCAGTCTAAAAACTGTTAGCAAAAAATGTCATTTTTATCAGCAATAAATTAATCCTCTTTTAAGAGCAGATGATGAAGAACACTCTGAGACTGGTCAACTAACCAAACTGGCATCAATAAAGTACTGCAAAGCCACCCAGGATACCAGAGTTTGGAACTGAACTGTGATTGGTCTGTACCTAAGAGAAAATATGATGTCCAAAATGTTTCTAAAGATCCCCTGTGCGCCACTGATGTCCAACAGCAAGTTTGGCGTCGAGAGAGTAAAGAAGATAGGAAGTAATAATAACAATAAAAAAATAATCTGGTGCAAATGGACCCCAAGGTGTAATAGTCATCCCCATGCAACAATCACCCTTCACTGCAATTTACTGATGTTGTTTCATTACAATACAGGATATAAAGGTGGCAATATTCAGGCACACTATTTAAATCTACGTGATTTGCAGCACCAGTCGTGACTGGTATTGGCCCAGGATCACAGCTAAAGAAAGGACAGTTTCAGTGGAGACTACTAAAAATTGTATATTCTTGCCAGCGTGCGAGCATTTGTGTGGATAGGTGGTTCTTATGAGATTTAGCTGAAAACCATAGAAATCAGCTCTGTAATAAAACAATATGATATATTTGGTAGAGGATCCTTCAAATAAAACTGTACCTCAAAATTCTTTACAGGGGTAAAAAAAAAGCTGGTCACAGATTTAAATAATAAACAACAGAACAGGGATAAATTTAAAAGATTTAGGCAAGGGAGAAAATATATGTATTCACAAGAGATTTTGAAAACATCTGATGGAGACACTGAAACAGAGACATGGGAAGATTTTTCCAGGCTGCAGAAGACGCAGAGGAGATAGAGCTTGAATCAACAGTGACAATGGGCCAGATTCTCAGAATATGTAACAGACTTCACTGACTTAAATTGATCTATATTCATTTACACCTGGATCTGGTGTATACAGGATCTGGGCCTTTGTGAGAAGTGACTGAGAGAAGATCACTTTAGCAATGTAACTAGGCTGAAGTCGAGAAAGACAATGTAATGTTGTCATAAACAGATAGTTAAGGGTTAATGTCTCTTTTACCTGTAAAGGGTTAACAAACAGGGACCCAAACACCTGACCAGAGGACCAATCAGGAAACAAGATACTTTCAAATCTGGGTGGAGGGAAGCCTTTGTTTGTGGGTTTTTGGGTTTGTGCGTTGTTCTCTCTGGGTCCTGGACGGGACTAGAGGTACAACCAGGTTTCTGCCAATCTCCCTGCTACAATATCTTATCTATTCAGAATAGTAAGTAAGTACCAAAGGCGGATATAGTCTTTTAACTTGTTTTTTTCCATTTTCAGTACTTGCTGGAAGTAGCTTAAATTGTATTTCTGCTGGAGAAAGCTTCTTTCTATTGTCTATAAGCTAAAAAACCCTGCATATTTACCATCTTGATTACAGAGACAATTTTTATGTTTTTCCTTCTTTATTAAAGTTTTCCTCTTTTTTAGAAACTAATTGAGATTTTGGTTATCTTTTGTAAGACTCCAGGGAAGGGAGTCTGCATTCACCAGGGAATTGGTGGGAGAAAGGAAAGAGAGGAGGGAAGAAAAACCTGGTTGCACCTCTAGTCCCGTCCAGGACCCAGAGAGAACAATGCACAAACCCAAAAACCCACAAACAAAGGCTTCCCTCCACCCAGATTTGAAAGTATCTTGTTTCCTGATTGGTCCTCTGGTCAGGTGTTTGGGTCCCTGTTTGTTAACCCTTTACAGGTAAAAGGGACATTAACCCTTAACTATCTGTTTATGACAAATGTCCATGGAGGGTTATCCATAAACAGGAAGGATGAATTTTAATTGTTTTCTGAGATGAATAGAGTTGTTTGAGGCAGGTGTTGTGGCAGAAAGGCAGGCAATAGCATTCTGCACAGGTTGAACAATCATAAATATAATAAGTAATTTAATACTTAGTATTTATGGCATTTTAGCATGTTTATATTCAAAGCACTTTAGATACATTAACTAATTTATTCTCAAAACACCATTATCCTCATTTTGCAAAACGAAGAGAGGTTAAGTGACTTGTCCAAAGCTACGGAGTGATGTGGATGAGGATATCAGCAAAGTTGGAGATGAAAGATAGACACATGCAAATTCATGGAAAAGATGAATTTGCCTACATAGGAGATGGTGCACTAGGAGAGTTCCAAGTCA
Organism: Gopherus evgoodei; assembly: GCF_007399415.2. Lineage (NCBI taxonomy): Eukaryota > Metazoa > Chordata > Testudines > Testudinidae > Gopherus > Gopherus evgoodei. The sequence continues at coordinate 214,996,465 of NC_044323.1, forward strand.
AAGACTATTGCAAGGATATGGTCAGAACCAACAAATGGGAAGCCTGAGTTGAGTATGGAGACAGAAGAGGAGTTAATGGTGTTTTGGAATGCTTCTCTTGCAAAAGAGGAGTACTTCCACTGCGGAGACATTTAGTTCAAAGAGACCAGTAAAATCACAAGTTTGCAGAAAGGGTGGACTGGGAAGAGCCACGCTGAAAGCCTTATACACAAAAATATTAGCTTTCTATAAGTGGGAGTTGACATCAAATATGAGATGACCCAGATAGCGTATCTCAGATATTAGACAGAAAGGCCCTAAGAGGTCACATAATCTATTCCTATGCATGCCAGTGAAGGATTTTTCCCTACAGTACATTTTCTGGAGTATGCAATATAAATGTAATGGCAGGTAAAATTTGAGCATTTCTATTATAAATGCCTTCTTTCAGCTACTCACAACTTCACAACACTTTCAACTACTGAGCTGAAATTTTACAGACCAGGCCTCTGCCCAAAGGTGATATTTATTTATTTATTTAATTTATTTATTTCCCTCCCCATTAAGTCTTGCAAGATTTTTATTTAAGAGCAGTAGCGCGCAAGTGACTGGGGGTTGAAAGTTCAAACTTAACAGAGAAATGTCACTCAAATACAAAGAAGGGTATTTGACTGCTTTGGTGATAAATGGTTTTGATTTGATCATGTTATGACAGTTTGAAAATCACACTTTGCACTAATGCAGTACTTTGGCTATATTTTTTAGCCCATTTTACCAAAGTTCTAAGCAAAGGGAGGGCTGTGTTACCCATGAATGAGTGACTAATTTAGCTATGTGGTAAACATGCACATCTCTTAAACTGAGCACTGCATTGATCAGGGCCCTGTAGGAGACCAGGTTGTTGGGGTTGTTTTTTTTTTTTTTTGCAGGTGATCTTCTAATGCCTTCGGCCTCATCCATGTGTGCAGTTGGGGGCACTGACAAAAGATACAGAAGTTTTCCCTCTTGCATAGGTGGTGTCTAGTCAAAGAGTTATATATAAAGGAATTACTATTATGTTTTTAAACCATGGAATTCTAATAAAATAATACATAAAGGAAACATTCAAGTTACACAGGCACTCAAAACTCAGGCACTCAACACACCCATTGTGCATATATTTCCTGATAGTTTTCAGCCACATAAAATACACTACTTTTTAAATCATACAGTCTAATATCCTGATTTTGTCTACAAACTTGGAACCTGCACCCTGTAAGATGAGTGCAGTGAATAAGGCAAGGTTCTGAAAGATCTCTTGTTTCATACACTGTGGATAGTTTAAGGCGGGTAAGTACTACATATGTGATGGTCATATTCAGTGATGAAAACAATTTATCACATGCCCCTGTAATCTATCATACACCTTTGATCATGTCACCTTCACTCTGCCCACTGCTTCCTCTTCTGCCAGACCTATCCTAGCATCTTATCCTAAACTGCTCATGATCCTGCCATACTAAAACTGGTACCTTTATATGATGGGGAAGGAAACAACACCTGTTCCTAGACTGGACAATCCTGAGATATTGATTTTAAAGTTTTGACATTTTTATACACAGAAAAGCTAATTTCGGTAAATTTTAGGGTTTTAATATTTATTAGTTATATTTGTTTCCTTCACATCACACCCCCTGTACAATTGTACTCATAGTAACTAAAGCATCTTCTTTACAAGCTGAGGGATATTATAAATAAGCCCAAGTAAATTTTTTTTAAAACTCTCAGACACATTAGTAACCCTTTACACTAGAATTACTCTCTCTCATTAATGGATATCATTATGCACATGCAGGCACTCATACATACACAACTGTATATGCGCTCAGAAAGACAGGCACGAGCGCATATTTTAAGCGGGTACCACTGTTTTAGCTGACTATCAATTTTTCACTTCCCTCCTCACCACATAATATTAAGTTTATCACAAACATGAATATGCACGAACACATTCTGACCTTATGCATTGTCTGCAATTGACGCAAAACAGAAAATATTTAGTTTAAATATTATTCCAATCTCCAATAAGCCATTTAAAATACTAGAAATAGAGAGTGTACAGTAGCTGTACCACTATGAGGAAAAGAGAGAAAGATACTTTTCTCAGTAAGGATCACTGAGTGTGTTACTGGTTAATTCCTGCTCTATGCTCCTCATCAGCATTACTCTCAAGTTTCTGGTTATCATATCTGAAATATTAAGACATAATAAGTACAAAGGTACAGATAATTGGATATTAACCAGAACATACTTGACTGGGCAGGAGGTAGGGCTTTGCTTAAACTAATCCTGAAATGTATTAATCACCAATTAATGAATGGGTTTCAAATTCATTTTCTATTATAGAACACCTCCGAGTATCTAAGCTTTTTCTAACAAAATGAATTGGAATAACAGGCTAGGAATTAGAAACACTCCAATTTGAGACTGGCCTGCATTAATTCCCTTTAGCCTGTTGTCAAGTTTATTGAAAGCAAGAGTTACAGTATGGTGTAATTTTAAAAAAGGCTGAGAAAATAAATACATTTTAGGGCATCACCACTTTCATTTAAACTCTATCTGTATGTAACAAACAGTCGTGCAGAAGCTAAATATTGCATTGGAGAAATGCCACTGCATCATTTAAGTGCTTAAGTGCAAACAGAGATCTCTAAAAAGATAGATTAAGAACTGAATACATACTGGCACATATTACCAATTAATAAACTAATTATTTTCATTACTATACAAAGACAAGCATTCTGCCTTTTGTAAAAAGTACTGTAAAGCACCATGGTGATCTGAGCAAAACAAAAACAAAAAGCCAAGCAAAAAAAGTAAGTTCATGTAGATAATACAACACTGTAAAAAAAAGTTAGGAGCATCTGAGCTCAGAAGACTTACTCCCAGAGTCAAGTAACTTTTCTCACAGACTCTTTTACCTTAACTTCGAAGTTTTACCAAACATAGTATACTAGTCAGAAATGTCTGCATATTTTTGCTGGGCTACCTGGCTGCAGATAGTTACTATATAAATGAACAATAATTCTTATTTTCTAAATATATTTAACTCCAAAAAAGAAGAAAGAATCCAAACAAAACCTCTTTTAAAAACTAACTACTTTTTTATGTTCTTACTTTTCCAGTATTACATTTTTATGGATGCTTTAAATGTATGCATCACATTTTTTTATTATTTGAAATAGGTGTGCCTGCTACTGTACCAGAAAAATAAGGGAGAGAGAGATCCTTAGTGTTACTAATGAAGAGAATTATATCAGACATGGTTGAAGTACTATTATTCCCCTTTCCTCTCGCTCTTCTCACTGTCCTTGGCATTATTTACTTTCATGTGAATTGCAAGTAAATCCATATTATCCATCTCTCTGTTCTTTTCCTTAATGTGTTGACTTTAATTTTAGTAAGTCTTAAATAAGCACTTACTGAAGATGAAGTAAGATATGCAAGCAAGTAGTCCTTTTATCAATAATTTTGCCATAGAAATACACAAACATTTCAATGGCTCTTCATTAGCAAACAAATCAACAAGTGATATTTTAATGCATGACTTTATTCCATCTCTATGGGGACTGTAGTTGAGAGTGTGATGTACAGTACAGAGAAAGGAATCATCAGCCACAATGTCCCAGGGCTCTATCTATTGAGGACTTCTCAGCCTCTGCTTAAAGAGTGCATTTAATTGACTGATAGACAGTAGCTTCTTTGTTCACAAAAGACAGCGAAGTAATGGCAGCTTGAAAATCGTACCATCTACGGGATCTCCTGAGACTAGTAACAGGGGGATATGTGTCAGGAATAAATAAATAATCTAATTATTAAGCCACTTCCTGTCAAGTTAACTCCAATTTGTTGGCTTTTGAAGGCAACAAAACGAGGCATTTTTCCTCATTATGCTTCTCTTTTTATACCACTGGTAATCACAGGCGGATTAAAGGGTGCCTGATTGGTTTTTTTGTCAAGGAACTGAGAGGCAGCCAACAGTACAGAAAAACAGAGTTGGGGTTAGAAGAAATTTCATGCTTGTCTCCTTTCCAGCTCCCTAACAGCCCACATGGCTGCCCCATACAGTGCCGCCAGCTGTACAGCAAATGTGTACCCCTCCAAGTGCGGCCTACCAGGCCACAGGCTCCATCCTGAGAGCTGTGAGATACCTTGCAATCTTGGCAGGTAGCTACTGCTGTCATAGGCATAATTCTAAAGGTGACCTACGAAACCCCATCAGCTCACCAAATGCAACAATATGAACAGCTGAAGTTCAACACCCACTCTCCATATTGGTTTCTTTTGTTTTGTTTATTGCACTAAATGAACTCGAAAGCAGGAAAAAATCTAAGGAAATAGCTCATCAAGGAATTGGGGGTTTCTTTGCTAGGAATGTGAACAATTTAGGAATAACTACTGTGGATTTTAATAAACTGTATTCTATAGTGATCGTTAACACATATCAAAAATGTGCAAAAGCAACTGTTAGGGCTGCAGTACAAAAGGACAAAAACAAAAAAGAACAAAGGGAAAGGCGACACAATGCCTTTAATTAATCCTGCAGTGGCTAGGTATTACAACAGGAACTGTATGGTACATAACAGCACACACCAATTGGACTCCTTGCACTACCTAGATAGAAGAGAGCAAGGTTAGAATCAAGTGGCATTCTGATCTTTAAATGCCCCCCTTTCTTTAAAAGAAATTAAAATGGAGAGAAATTGATGCAAAATATTGGCTCTTTGGTTGTTTCTCTCCCTCTTCCCCCCAAACTCCTTAATAAAAAAATTATGGACTCTTTCCCAAATGGAATTTTTCAAAATCCAAGTTGTTTGAGTTACACAGGAGAAAAATAAAACATCTGAGTTGGGAACGTTTCCATATTAGTTTTTTACTTCATATTGTGTGACTTAAAAATGCCTTGATAGACTTTCCCGAAAAACTGTGTGAAAAAAAAGAAAAAGAAAATTGCTCTTGGGTCAATCTGAAATCTAGATATCATCTCAAATCAGGGTAGTTCTGTGGCTGAAATCATATAATCCTCAGAATTAAAAACTGGAGTTTGAAACAGGAAGGGGTGACATAACTTTCAGTTTAGTGCTCTAGTATGTTTACAGCTGCATTTGCCCTTTGTCAATACATCTTGAATTTTTTGTTAAATTGCTCAGATAATTAAAGCCTCTTCATATTTACAGCCTGCTTCATTGGTACCATGAATTCTGTTTTCAGTTACTGTCTGCAAATTCCCTCTCTGCACAATTTCATACTAAGCAATAACACTTCATTTTACATAAGTTTTATCTGATGTCCCCATACAGAGCTGCCAGCTGTACAGCAAATGTGCAGTTCTCAAACTGAGGCCTACTAGGCCACAGGCTCCATCCTGAGATCTGTAAGGCACCTTGCTGTCATTGGCAAGCTTTCCATGCTATCACTGTTACCATCTCTCCACACTACACACAACTTAAAATCATCTGATTATTAGAATTTGTGGTCCACACTCCATTTTATCCTTTATTTAATCTATCCCCAGATCACACATTTGTTTAAATGTTTTGGCTGGTTTACAAATCATGCAGCCATCTGCACAGTAGGTGTGACACCATTTTTTAGACAAAAGTTACATTACAAAACAACAAAGATAAAGTCATTTGAAATGCTTTGGTGTTTGTTATTCTGCCTGGTTTGCTTGGACCAACTCTAAGAAATAAATAGAATTATTTGTGCAAATCGATGAACATCTATGAAAAACAACACCCAGCAGAACACAGAGCTTGCTCCATTACCTACGTTAATATCATGACAGCTGAGGAGAGATGACCTGGCCCACTTCTCATCTCTCCTGTACAGATGGCTATTAAAGAGAAAGTATCTCTTTTGTATGGTCCATGTAGAAACCCTTTATGGGCTTTTCAAATAAGCCAGCATTGCCCGCATGAGGGTAGCTTTCTGTTAGTATTAAACAGCACAGATTTCATCTTTTTTTTTTTAAATCCAGCTCCTCATGAAATAGTCAATATTTCATCAGATTTAATACCAAAAGAAGATTTTCTGGATGTTACATGTTTTTTGCATTTTTCAAACCACATAATATAGTTTACACTAAAGTTTTTGAAAACTTCTTGCTAACAATGAGTGTAAACATGAGATTCTCAAGTACTCAAACTATTTTTTGATGCTAAAAGGGTAGTATCGCTTTTCCCCCTGCAATGTGTTAATCTCCATTCCTTGTTTCTGACAAGTCAGTGAAAGCTGATAAACAAAAGGAAGTCTGTGCTTCTTCATGTTCTAGTGGACAGATCCATATATTTAGATTTTTTTTCCCAAAGACATGTAAAAACCCCTCACACAAGAGAATCATTTTTACTGTATAGTATTTAAACTGAAATTCTGAAGAAGTGATATTTGTGGTTACCAATGTGCAAAGAATATTAGTCACATACTGCTGCTTACAGTATATGTTTTTCATGACCTTAGGCATTAGACAAACTACAGAATGTGTAAATGTCACTTACTATACAATTAGCCTAAAATATTATTGGTGTCTACAAAGCTGATTTATGCATTTCCTTTGTCTTGACATCAGCAATGTATTCCAAATATAACATAATGCATGCTGCATATGTCTGCATGTGAGACAAATAAAATTATTTTTACATATATATGTGTATATATATATACACACACACTATATATACACACACGTATAAAACACATTATATGTATGTGCATGTGTGTATATATATATATTTAAAAATCAAGGATATATTCAAATATAATGGATTTGCAATATACTACTTCTCCAGATCTCAGTGTTAATACATTGCTTGTCAATTCAAGGCACAGTTTTCAATTTTCATTTCAGATGAATTAATGCATTATTTCCAAAAAAGTGCTTTAGGACTATCACTGTCTCAGCACAGACTCTCTCTTAATCAATCTATGGGTTTGGTCTAATGCTCACTGAAGTCAATGGGAGTCTTTCCATTGACTTTGATACTGGTTTTGACTCTAGTTTTGTCATTTTTTTTCCTGATCCTTGCCCACAATACACCCTTCTCTCAAACACCCTTCTGTGAAAAACCACATGCTTCAACTCACACACAATTTATACCAGATATGAAATTTAAGGCAAACTCTTAAAAAGACATACATATATCTATTAAAAACTGGAGATGTGAAAAACCACTGCATCCTAGTGATGCCGCAGCCTGGCCCCTACCACCACAACTTTTCATGAGGACTGTGGTTATCGCTACAGAGCCATGGCTTGCTCTCTACAGTCAATGCAAGTTGCAGTGAACTACAAAGATTGTGGCTGTTTTTCCCCTTTTATCATTCTCTTTGTCAGCCTGATCAGCCTTCAATGGTAAATGTGCTGCTCTGTTGTGCACAGCCAGCAGCTCGCAATTTGCTCACTATGTTCCATGAGACAGTTGTTTGTGGCTGTTTGGAACACATTTACCTCTTTGGGGATTTATGCGCTAGTTATAATGCCAACTTCCATAGTGATAGAGATTTCTTTCTAACTAAAATAGATAATTAGAGGCTGGTAATTATTGGTCAAGAATTATCAGAGTGAAAAAAATTAAGCTCTTCATAAATAGTTCTTGGCAAAGTCATCACTTTACATTATCTCATGCCTAACAGCACTTTATTCAGAGCACTTACAAATTTACACTACTGCTGTTGAGCCTCAGAATTTTATATGGGGTAATTCCTTTGCTGAGTTAAACACGTATGAACTCCCTTGATTCTGATCCACTTTGTGTGCGTGTGAAAAAATTATAGACATTATGGCTACACTTCAGTTTACATGCTACTACATCAAGTAATACAAATGTAAAGAAATATGTAGAAGAAAAAATCTTTACCATATTTATTTAAAACAACAGGTGGAGGGGTATCTTTCTGCACACTTGGGTCAAATGCCAACAGTAAACTATGTGAACTAAACAAAGAGATACCAGGAAACTTCTCTCATCTCTAGACATCAAGAGACAGTTTATTCTCGAGGACAACTGCTAAAAAGCTTTGTATCTTATTCAGAGGAAAAAATAAAAGAAGAGAGAAATTACAGATATGTTTTCTTATACCTCACTGAGACAATATTAAAAAATGTCTGGGTTTGGATTTTTTTTTCCAAATAGACACAAAGCTATAAAATAGTTTTACTGACAAATATGTTTGCATTTGGCAGTTTCCTCTAGAAACAAAAGTACCGTCATCCATCTGGATCCAAATTTGCATGTAAATAGATGGTGTATTTTTTTTTTTAAAAAGCTTTGTAGCACTTTCTGTCCACAAGACTCCTCTATAGCATTAATGCTAAACAGTGTGTAGTTTAAGAAAACTTGGATGTTACTTGACATGGTCTAAAGGAATGAACACAGAATTGAGGGTCAGGAATTCCTGAGCTCTCTGCTACTGACTACCTATATGTAGCCTTAGGTCAGCAGTTTTCAACTTTTTTTCATTTGTGAACCCCTGACAAATTTCAAATGGAGGTGTGGAGCCCTTTGGAAATCTTAGACATAGTCTGCAGACTCCCAGGGATCACAGACCACAGGCTGAAAACCACTGCCTTAGGTAAAGCATTTCACTTCTCTGCCTCTGTTTCTCTGTTTATAAAATGAGCATGATAAATACTTATCTGCATACCTTACCACGGGTATGCTGTAAAGATTAATTAAGCTTTTACAACATTTAAAAAATGTAAAGCGCTACATAGCTGATAAGTATAATTACTAACAAAAGCCATCTCTCTGAAATCCTTTCAGTATGAGACTTGCACATAAACAAATGTAAATTGTTTTGTTGTCAAAGATACTTAAGATTACACCTCACTGGGTCATCTGCAGATTTTATTTTCCATTAGGTGGCATAATCCATCGTTTGATTGATTGAAATGTATAATAAAATCTGTAAAATCACTATACGCCCTCTTAACAGAGAAGAGTAAGAGGCTTTTCAAATAGCCTCTAATCCCTCTTCCCCTGCTAAATGACTATTTGATATTATATTTGATTAGACAAAAACGCAGACGGACACACTACCTAAAAATATCTACCCTCAGTGGAGATATTTTAGCCAACAAAGTAATGCCGCTTGCCTTATTTAAAAGACTAAGTTTCATACTTGGATTTTTTAAACCTATATTTGCCTTAGTGACCTTCCATAATGAATCCACTCTCTCTGGATGTTAACAACATGAGTCCAATTTAAGGCCAATGGCCTTGGCCAATGGACAGAATAATTACAGGGATCCTATCAATCAGTTTAGGCCACGAAATTGCTGAGAACAAACATTTTTTCTTTAATCAGTTAAACATGTATCTACATCAGTGGTCTCAATCATTTTCTGATAGACTCTCCTCACAATGGTTCGATGGATGAACTCCCGCACTCCATATCCCAATGTACCATGTCCCAGCAGGTACTGCCATCTTCCTTTCTGTTTTAATGTCTCTCCTATTCTTTTCTGCCTTTATTATTTTTAAAATAATCTTATGTTTTTCTGTTCTCTGTCTTTTCCCCTATTCTAATTGCTATTCATTTCTGCTGTCTTATTTAGTAATTCCTTCTCTGTTCCCTACTGCTTGGGATGGGGGCCTCAACTGGTGGTTCCAGGGATATGATATGTGTCCTTGCAGCTTAACTGAAGGCCATGGAAGCACAGGAGAAAAATAATCATCATCTGCTTCTGTAGCCATCTTCATTAGAGACTGCTGCGGGAGCAGGGATGGAAGGTTGGTGGGCCTTCACTGCCTGCTAATCTCGGAAGCACAATGCATGGATGGTGGGGAAGGACAGACAGGGGGTCGTGCAACTTTCCCGACCACCACTGCTGTTCTTTTCCTTTGCCCTATCATTCCTCTGAAGTCATCTGGGAGCCCTCAAATTAGGAAAGACTAATCCACATCGATCAATAAATATAATACAAATATTGACTGGCTAGGAAGCCAATAATGGTAAAATATTATCCAAATGGAAAATATATCTCCTGAGACGGGGATATAATGTCTGAAGCTGAAGTATGTGTTGCTCTCACAGTCCATCTGAGTATTATTAAACCCCTTGATTTTTATCTACTCCCTCCTGCCTTCCTGGACCATTCGCTCTCTCTCTAAGGGTGCCTCACTCCACCTGCAAGGGCAAATACACTGTATCTTGTTCTGCCAATTCTTGTTACAGGGGAACTAGGGTAGCAAGAAATGCTTTATCAGCCTGAGTGGGCTCTTCTACTGCTCACAACTTCTGATTTTAGAAATGTGGAGATTGGGGTGCTTAGAACACTAGGGTTTTATGGCAGGTGAATGGACAGGAAGAAGCCTCCAGATGCTGATAGTTACTTAGGTGTTTTATCTGTTTATTTTTACATATACATACTCAGAGACACACACACATCCATGTTTTATATATTATTATATCCATCTCCCCCTCACAGTAAGGTCAATCTGAGAACTTTAAACAGATTGATGGCACGCTTTTAACCTTTCTTTGTAGACAGGATATGGTCTTGGGGAAAGGCCTGTCATGCTAGTGAACAACGAAATAAATTAAGGAGGGAAGCAAGAGGAAGGGAGAAGTAAACTTAGAAAGATAGCTAAGGAAAACTCTAATAAACGGTGAAAGGACTAACAGAATTGGAAAACAAAAACATTTGTTTTCCTCTGCTTCGGTAGTGAGATCATGTTCACAACTCTCAGCAATAGAATTCTTATACTTTGTTGAATTTGCCCTCCACCTTCCCCAAATCTGTATTTTATTAATTAGGGTTGTATTATTAACAGGTAAACTCTTAAATCTGGCAGTACACATAAGAATCTTCTAGGGAACACAGATTATCGAAAGCATGACCTGCAAATCTCCCAGTATGAGTTGTGAGCTCCTTCTCTCCACTGGGAAGATTTTATATTAAGCAAATGTAAATCTGTATCACTATGGTTATGTCATGAAGCAATATCATGCATGGTTGATACAACGCCTACTAAGGATAAGGACCTCCCTCCCATTCAACTTCATGCAACTTTTCAGAATAAAATACAAACATCATTAACTCAGTTTTAAGAAAACCTCAATTACCATCTTATCTGATCAACACTAGTCTGGATCCATCTTGCTGTACCGACTAAACAAAACAACCCCCCACCCTCCTCCAAAATGTTTAAAGAGCAGAGGGATGCCCTTGCCAAGGAATCAGAGGCAGATGGGACGTCGGTGGCAAACAACCACATTGTTCGAGACTGTCTAACATTCCAGCATTATCCCTTACCCACACAGTTTTTGACAATTTTTCATTGTCAAATTATCAGTATCCAGTAATTGCTGCAAATGATCATTAAGAATATGCCATACACTGGGATCCAAAGAAAACAACGGAAAGGTGTATTCTGTTGTGCGTCATGTTCTATTTTTAAATTCTAAGTTACTAATCCAGATTTAACATTATGAAGCAGTTCATTATCTTCCCCCAAAGATTAAGAATGTCAAAAGTGAGACTTAATCCAACAAGCAAACCACTGAAATGCCTTTCAAGCCCAACTCATAATTTGTGTATATTCATTTTTCTGCAAAGAACATAAATGTTCATATTTTAAATGTATTAAATTGTATTAATAGGCTATTTCTGACTACTTCATTAATTTTGTGAGGTCACTTATGGTACAACCAAACTCCTGAAATTCACGGAAGAAATTCATAAGCTTGCTTGCAATAAAATATTTTGTTATATCAGCCCAGATATATCTGAGTTATTGACTTAAAAAGAGAAACTTCTTACCAACTGGACATGTGATTACTGGCTGCTCTTCTGTACTGTACCATCTGCAATTTGCACTTTTTTACGTTACAACGAAAACAATATGAAGCAAGTGTAAAATCAATGATTCCCTGCTTGCTATATGAAATTTCTGAAAAGAGGCTAATAACAAAATAAGACAACTAAGACAATGTTATTTTATTAGCGAGCAAAAGATGTGCTTGATAAATTTAATTGACTGGTAGAATTCTTAGAGCTATTACTGAGTGGTTACCAAATTGAAAACATTGTGGGCAACCCCACGGGAATAAGCAAGTAATGGGAAAATATGAATATTAAAGAAAATGCTCTTTTTGTTTTATTCCACCTCACAACTCTAACATAGGTTTGTAAATATCAAGCCATGCTTGGATCAGGAATCCAAATGGAAAATAATTTTTAAATGTCTGTATCTAAAAATGCAGATCCTATTACTGAATACTACAATTCCTTATTTTTAAAAATAAAGATATAGTATTTAATTTTGTACAGACAGAAACATTCCAAATTGTTTCCAGACTGTTCATACAGAACATATACCATTTTTATGGCCATTTGAATTATTTATCTTTCCTAAAGACAGAAACTTGCTAGTTTTGATTTTGGTACCAAGGTGCTTGAGCAGCACACTGTAGTGTCATTATCATAATAACTTCTGAAATTAAAACCTGTCTAAAACTCTACGGAAAGCTAACATCCAGTTCATTAACCATTCCTGTTAGTTTGTTTTCAATAATGCAAAAATGATTAGAAGTTTAATTTGTTAATCACCTGTGTTTTGACTGGAAGTAGATATATAATTCTCTGCAGAAGTCTAAACTAGCCCTTGCAGAAAATAAAACATGCTAATGTTTTATCAGGTCTAATAATATGAATAAAAAAATCAATCATGCCTAGGTAAATCATTGATGGTTGCACAATTAATTTCTCCTTAACTCTGTTTAATTTTGCAGGCAATGATGAACACAAGAAGGAGAAAGAGCTATCTATCTTCAACAAGATTTAGTGCTTCACTTACCAATCATGTGGTTTGCAACATGAACTTGGATATCCCATTCATTGTAGAAAACCATCTGACACTTGATGCACTGGTAGGTCTTCTTCTAAAGAGACGAGGGTAGAGAAAATGTGTTTAAACATACAGCCTGAACCATTTCATTATAACTCAAAATGGTTAGTTCAAAATGGTAATTTAAAGCGCTCCAGAGGTGTTTTCATTAAGAATTAATTATTAATATTAAATAACACTTTGCCATCTGTAGCACCTTTTACTTGAATCTCTCATAGCTCTTTTACAAATGACACTTTTTAAGCTTTACAACTGCACTGCATGGTAAGTATTGTGATAATGCCTGTGTTTACAGATTTGTAAACTAAGGTGCAAAGAGGTCAAATGGGAGTCCTTCCTTTAATATTAATGGGCTTTTGGATCAGGCCCATAATGAAGTAGTGGCAGTGTCAGGAATAAAACCCATGTATCCTAATCCCATTCCTCCTCAAACCCAAGAATTCTTCCGTCAACTTAGTTACCACCTCTCAGGAAGGTGAATTAACCAAAGGGCATGTCTACACTATGGCTGGGAGCCTCACAGCCCAGGCGGACAGACTGGTGCTAATGGGGCTTGAGACAGTGCTCAAAAAATAGCAGTGTGGATGCTGCAGCTTGGGCTGGATCTCTGGCTCTCAAGTCCCTGGTCTACACAGGCTGGGAGGCTCACTTCCAGCAGCGTAGACAGACATACGCTCAAGTTTCTGTTTGTGTCTTTCCAACCCAAAGCCCTCTAGAAGCAATGCAAAGGGGTTGAACAGATGCCATCCTTTCCATATTAAATGGAACAGTACTTAGATGGCCAAAGTCAGCCCTGAAAAACAAAAGATTTGTAAAGGTATCCCTGTGAGAACAATGTATCAGACTGTTTCAAAAATAAGTTGAGGCCATCAGTGACTATTTTAGTTTTCTTAATAACAGTAACAAAATGTGCTGTGGTGGTTTTCAATGGAAACAACTACAGATCTCTTGGCTGTTTTTCATTTGAACCAATGTGAAAATTTCATGCTATTTTACCAAGCCAAGGCCTTGCATGGAGAAATGAAATCACCACATACTTGGAGAAGTCTGGTTTTCATTCAATTTTACAAATAAAATCTGAAAGGTCTGCTGTTTAAGATGTTCCAGTTATTTTTCCTATTTTGACTGTATGTAGTGACATGGAAATTGTCTGCAGAAATGCATTTTGAACAGATGCCATCCAAAATCTTACTATTATATGTAAGTAAGTGTGAACACACCATAGTACATCTACATCTAGCACATATCTTTAAATAATGACAATCAGGATCAAAGATTTATTGTGCTGAGCTCTTTACAAGAGGTTTTTGATGGTGACATATAGAACAACATATATTGTGTAAACAACAATCATGCTTTTTTAAAAAAAAACATTGTTTCTCTTTAGAACTAGTTAGAAAATATTTCTTACTCCCAGTTGGTCAACATTATATATTGTTTATTAGCATACCCCTTGCATTATTTCTGATATGTGACTTTGTTGAAAAGCCAAGACACACAAACTTAATGGCTGGCCTTTTCTCTTGTTAGTGCAGTAAAACATAGTGTGTGTCAAGAATCGTCTACAAAAATTATGACTGATGAATATGATAACAGAACACACTTTCCTTCTTCTTTGAAGTCTAATGATAAAGAATAAAATCACTTGACAACAAAAAAAAAAATACCAGCACTTATTAGCCTCTTCAAATTGATTTGACATATTTGCAGATCCACATAGATGTTTTCTTTTATCACAAAGAAAAGAATGCTTTTGTCATTGTTGCTAGATCAAACATTGGTTCTTTTTTAGTCTGGGAGCAGCTTCTAAAATGTTACCATCAACTTTTATTAACTCAGCATATACTTATCTAGACGTGTCTAAACTTGTGTATCAATGAGCTTAGATTTTAAGAGATCAAAAACAGACATTTTCACAATGTGCTGAATAAACATCACATGCTTATTTCCATACTTTTTATATTTCTAAACAATCATTTTTCACTGCAAAGGGACCAATCCTGTTCCCATTGTAGTCAATATGGCAAAACTGTCATGGATTAAATGGATGTAGGAACAGGTTATAACCAAAAAACCCATATGAGTCTCTTGGGTCCCTTCTAGACATTTGCAAGGTGGCATGGCTAAGTCTGGACAGACAGACAGAAATATTTTCATTCCTCCCTCCAACAATGGAAAAAGCCAACAAACATTTACTGATATTTAGTAATTTCTTATTAGATCTGGTTGGAAAAATTAGCTGAAATTAAATTTTACTTGAACAAAGAAAAAAATATTCTGAGCATTTTTCCCTTCCATTTTCTGACTCTCTCTATTTAGAATGAAGTAGATATAATAGGGGAAAGCAGAAAGAAATCACCATCATTTTGACCCTACAATGGCTTTTATGTATTCTTGAGTAAATATTCATTTATTTATTAAAACAGACTTTTAACAATTTTTTTTAACTTTTGACATTTGAGGGTTAAGAGGGAGTTTTTCTTATTTCTTTGCTGACACTGACATGGTGTAGCTATCAAGAATACAACTTTTTCAGCTAATCTCTTTTTATGACTGATTTTTAATGCAAGTTAATTCCTGCCTTTTCTGTTGCTTTTTTCACATTCTAGATTTTAATTAAATTTTTGTTAAGGTGTTCATTGGCCTCTCAAATATGAGCCACTTACAAAGAAAAATTTGTTTCTTATTAATAAATATTCATTTCTCAGTTCTAACCTGACTTCATTATTTAAAAATACAACCTTTTTTTAATTTAATCTGAACTTTCGGGGTAGGATTGTTAAAAGAGCTATAGTAAAACTCCCATTGACTTTTAGGAAGATGAAGGGTTAGGTCAATATTGAGTGTTTTTGAACATCCCATCCTAAAAAGTCAACAAGTCAACCTGTTTGGTTTTACATGTAAGCCTCATGAAAAGCATATTAAACCACAATGCCGCAACACAAATATAATTCAGACAAAGCTATGGAACACTAGGGCTGTGAGTTAAAAATCTTGTTACCAAAATACAGAAGAGATATAAGTAATTCTTTTTTTTAGGCTTCAGAAATGCAATGAGTCAATGACAAATAGCAGGCTGAATCCTAAGCTGTACTAAAGTAGTGCTGGGCATGGGTGAAGGGTAGGGAACAAAAGTAGCTTCATATCACCTTTCCACAACCCGACCTTGATGGGGCCAGTTCAGTACTTGGCCAACAACAGCAGTCTTAAGGTTGCTCTAAACTGTGCCAGGTTGCAATTCATTCCACAACTGGGGACAACGATACATGTTGCATCAGGGTGAGAGTGCAGGGTAAAAACATAAGAACAGCCATACTGGGTCAGACCAAAGGTCCATCTAGCCCAGTATCCTATCTTCCGACAGTGGCCAGTGCCAGTTGCCGCAGTGGGAATGAACAGAACAGGTAATCGCCAAGTGATCAATTCCCTGTCGCACATTCCCAGATTCTGGTAAACAGGCTAGGGACACTATCCCTGTCCATCCTGGTTAATAGCTATTGATGGACCTATCCTCCATGAACTTATCTAGTTCTTTTTTGAACCCTGTTATAGACAAGGGCTTAGATAGTTTAAGTTCAGTTCATGAACCTCCTCATTCTAATTTTTAACATAGTTCTGGCTCCACCTTCCTACTGAACACCTGGCACAACTGGTTCCACCTTCCTACTGAACACCTGGCACAACTGGCTCTCAAAAGATATTTACAACCCTTCAGTAAAATACCCTCCTGTCAAAGACCCCAGTCAAGGGCCTAGCAGATTTGGCAACATCTCCACATGCTGAATTTGAATCTGATGCACAAGTAATTTTAGGTACATGGAAAATGCTTGCTCATGTCAATTCCATGTTAGGTGGCTCCCAAGCGGTACCTGAGGAGGTGGGATTGGAGTTCATGAACATGTGAATTGCAACACTGCTCTGCCAAACTTGGCATCATGCTGGTCTGCTCGGTGATGGCATAGTGGGAGAAGACCTGGGCCAGAAACGCTGATGATAAAGCCTGAGCTTTTGTTGAATGCGCTGTCAAGATAGCAGGAGGAAGAGTACCCACTTGCTCATAGCACATATGAATGCAGGAAGTGATCCAGGATGAAACTGTCTGTGCTGAAACCGATAAGACTTTCATCCTGTCTGCTAATGCCACAAAGAGCTGCGTGGCTTTAGGGAACAGTTTGGTATCTCTCAATGTAGAAGACACCAGGGCACATCTAAAATCCAGGACATGAAGATGCTTCTCCTCTGTATTCTTGTGCGGTCTGGGGAAGAAAACTGGCAGGAAAATAGCCTAATTACTATGAAACTATGAGACCAGCTTTGGGAGGAACGCTGGGTGGGAGCACAACTGAACTTGTTCTTAAAAAGAAAACCATATACAGCAGTTCTCATGTTCAGGCCCTAATTTCTGAGACTTTTCTGGCTGAGGTAATCTCTAGCAGGAAGCTGACCTTCCAGGAGAGATACGACAAAGGCCGTGATGACAACAGCTCAAAAGGAGGGCCCATGAAGCTCAACAGGATCACGGATGGATAGGTTCACAAATTTGATGGTAAAGCACAATGCCCCTGTCTGTTGATCGAAAACATGGCTGCCGTGTTGTCCATGAGCACTTGTACGGCTTTGCCCTTGATCTGGGACAGGAACACCTGGAATGCTAGGTGGACCACTATGAGCTCTCTGATGTTTATGTGCAAGGGGAGCTGTTCTTGGGACCACAGGCCCTGAGTCCTGAGGTACTGGCGATGAGCCCCCCAGTCTAGATTGGACATGTCCAAAATTAGGGGTACTGATGGTGGGGGGGGGTGACAAAGGGAACACCTGCACCCACTGATCAGGGACCTCTCCACCAGTCAAGGGAAATGAGGACCATGGGGGGAACTGTAAGCACTGAGTCCAAGTGGTAATGGCTCAGTGAGTACACTGAGACCAGCCAAGCTTGTAGGGGTCTGAGGTGCAGTCTTGTGTGCTGTACCACTTAAGTGCATTCAGTCATCTGACCTAAAAGTCTGAGGCAAACTTGGGCTGTTGGGCTGGGGCTTGACCTTGGATATCACAGCAAACATTGTCTGAAAGAGAGCCTCTGAGCGGAAGGCTCTGGTGTCGGTGGAACTGAGCACCACACCAATAAATTCTATCCTCTGGATGGGAATGAGAGATGACTTTTGCTCATTTATCAATAGGCCCAGGGCATAGAAGGTAGATAGGTGCTGGCTTTCAACTGGGCCTGGGACTGGCCCCTGATCAGCCAGTCATTGAGGTAAAGGTATACTTGAATGTCTCACCTTCTGAGGAAGGCCGCCACCACCACCACGCATTTTGTGAAAAGCTGAGGGGCTGCCCACAGGCCAAAGAGGAGGACAGTGAAGTGGCAGTGCGTCTGGTTTATGATGAACCTGAGGAACCTTTTGTGGCCATGGAAGATGGAGATGTGGAACTAGGTGTCCTTCAAGTCCAGGGTGGCATACCAGTCTCTTGGATCCAGGGAATAAAGGAGGCCAGGGAGATCATGCAGAACCTCAGCTTCTTGAGATAACTGTTGAGGCAATTCAGGCATAGGCTGCAGACCCCCTTTGGCCTTCAGGATTAGGGAATGGCGAGAATAAAACCCTTTCCCTCTTAAGTTTGGAGGCATCTTCTCCACAGCCCCTACCTGGAGAAAGGCTTGCTCGTGAGAAGGGTCCCTGAATGGGGATGAGCATAGGAGGGGGAGCTGGAAGAAAACTGAAGCATGTAACTTTCATCCACCGTACTCAGCACCCAAAGGTCCAAGGTGATGAGGGACCATGCTGGGCTGAAGTAGAAGAGTTGGTCTGAAAAGAAAGCTGGGGCAGGATCCGGTATGGGAACTGATATAATGCCCCTGGTGCCTCTTCAAAAGTTCTGCTTGGGGCCTTCTGGGTATCTGTGTGATCCCATTTTTGAGACTGAGGTGGAAGGGGGTGGTTGCCTGCATTTATAATCTCTGCTCTATTTCTTAAACAAGTCTTGGTGATGTGGCGAAGCCAAGAAGTGGACTAGTTGTTGAGGTCTGAAATGCTTCCTCGAAGGTGCCAGGGAGTAGAGGCCCAGGGAATCTTTCAGGCTATGGAGTTTTGCATGTCTATTCAGAGAAGAGGGAGGTTTCCTCAAACAGAAGATCCTGAATGGCTTGCTAAACCTCCGGTGGCAGCCCTGAAGATTGGAGCCAGGAGCACCTTCTTAGGACCACAGCCTGGAGGGAGGCCCTGGCTATGGTCTTCCCTTCCTCCATCACAGCAGAGAACTCTAGGGGCAGTGAATCCTTAAATTTCAACATGAAGTCCCAGGCATTATAGTTAAACCTCCCAAGCAAGGCCTGCTGATTGGAGATGCGAAGCTGTGACCCATCAGTAGAACAAATATTTCTACCAAACAGGTTCAGCTTCTTTGAGTCCTTTGGCTTGCAGCCCTTGTCTGTCTCTTTTGTTGGCAACTGTGACCGCAAGGGGGTGGAGGGATGGAAATATAGCTATTCACATCACTTGGTGGGAACATAGTACATTGTCTCTGCTCTGTGGCAGGCAGCGAAGAAGCGGTCTGCCATAGGGGCCTGACTGGACCAGTAACAGCCTCATTTGGGGATAGGGTCATCTTTGCTGCTGCCAAGACAGCAGTCAGGTTCTGTGAGGACTCTTTAAGCACCTTCACCTCTAGCCCTAGCTTAGAATCCACCCTTTTCTATAGCTCTTGGTGAGCTCTGAAGTCATCCTGCGGCATCGAGCTGTGCAGTCCCGACACAACTTTGTCTGGAGAGGATGAGGATAAAACCTGCACTGGCAGGGGGCCTTCCTCCTCTAACTTCTACATCAATCATATCATGCAGGCCTAAGTCCTGAGTAATGGTACCAGGCTCTGTACTGAGTTCAGGTCGGGTGGCGGAGCTCCCCTTCTCTCAGACACCACTGAGCACAAACAGCCATTCGACCTACATATGCCACTGTCCTCTGGACCAGGGGCCCGATGGGCACCTGCACTGGGATCTGGTGGGACGTAAGATGGACACTGGCGCAGGTGCTTTGTTTGGGTGCAGAACTCCGCCTCTGTCTCCAAAGATGAGTCAGCTTGGGGAGACCATGGAGGGTTCCGCCAGCTGGTGCCAAGGGTCCAGGAAACGGTGTCAGAGTGAGGAAGTCTTTGCCTGCATCAGGAGAGTCAGTTTCCCTCTGATCAGTATCAAAAATACTCCATATTTCTACGTGTCCAAGAATTTTACTTTCTTTTAAAAACAAAACAGCTAATAAATAATACATTTGAAGATTTACAGTGTTATTCACATTTGTCTGTGTAGTGCTCTAAGTTGTATGACTATCTGGGGTATGTAGCTTTTTTTTTTTCCCCCTATTGCCTTGCCTCATTACTCTACACTAGAATGAACTGCATATGCTTACTTATTTGCCAATGCTCCACCTCTTTGTCAAGTCATTCAGAATTTTATCACCTGCCCTTTTTTGTACTGAGATTCCCTCAGTTTTGTATTTTCAGTAAATTTCATCAGCTTACTACTTGTTCCTTCTTCCATGCTATCAATATGCTGCATAAATTCAACAAAATCAGCCCAAATGATCCTTAAGGCATTCCATTATTCACATTCCTCCAACCTAAACTGCTTCAATTCACAAGTCTCCTAAGCTTTCTGTATCCAAGTTAGATTTTTTAAAAATCAAATAAAGTAGCTCTCCCTATGCCATACTTATTCACCTCACAGATTAGTCTTTTGTGCTGTACAGTTTGAAAAGCTTTTCTAAAATCCAGGTAAATTAGGTTCATGGCTTCTTCTATCAGTGCTTACGGTTACTTCATCGAAATAGTCCATCAAAATTTTTAGACATGAACCCTCTTTTGTGAATCTGTGCCCTCTATCCCTCATTAAATCCAAAGTTTCTAGGTGTTCCGCTATCACGTATTTGATAAGGCTTTCTAGCATCTTCCCTCACTGTTTAAATCAAGCTTATAAACCTGTAATTTCCTACATAATCCTTACATCCCCTGTTAAATGTCTGTTAACAGTAGCGTTTCCCTAGTCCATTGATACCTCTTCTGTTTCCAAAAAGAGACTGCAAATATATCTGCTTAATGTTTCCTTTTATCTTTGGCCACTTCCATTTCACAATTTCTTCTTTCTTTGGGAAAGGTGTGTGTATTTATGACACCTGTTCCCTATCTTCACACTGGGAGCACTAAAAGACAGAACCCAGTTTATCAATATCTGTTTCTTTGATCCCCCATATCAGTTTTAGCCTCACTAGTATCTCCTTCCACTGAACCTTTGTCCCTATATACAGCATCCAAAAAGTACCTTGCAACTTCTAATGCAACCTTGCTTTTATCCTCCATTGTTTGTGTAGGAGTATGCAGACTTCCTTAGTTTAACCTATATACTTTTTAGTTCTCTCCTGCAAGCAGTATTCTTTACTTCATAAACGTATATGCTCCCCTCTTACCTACAATGACTTTTTGTTCATGTACTTGTTCATCCAACAGTGGCCTGCAGTCTTTGCTGCTAAGCGACCAACCCAACCCGCTCAGTCCTGTTCAATTGACGTTAGTCCTCTTCCTCCAACAAAGGGTGAAGCTCTCCCGTTGGCATAGGTAGTGTCTTCACTATGCGCTATGGAGGCCCCGCTGCAAGGCTGCAAGTGTAGACAAGCCTTCAGGCTCATGGGGTTCAGGCTGCAAGCTATAAAACTACAATGTAGATGTTCGGTCTCAAGCTGGAGCCCGAGCTCTGTGACTCAAACATCTGGCTCAAGTCCAAAAGTCTATACAGCAACGTTATAGCCCTGCAGTTTGAACCTTGCATCTGACATAGGTCAGCCATGGGTGTTTTACTGCAGTGCTGACATACCCACAGACAAAATACCATACAATCTTAGGTCTGCACACAACATTATATCCATTTGCAAGTATCAAATCCTGGAATGACATCACCTGACTTTTCATTGTATTGTTTTTATTATTACCAGTGTGCTCGGAGCTGCACAAGACACAAAGAAACCAGGCCCCTGCTCTGAAAGAGCGTATTTACCCACTTACCTCATTCTTCATCACAGATCAGATTATTTTTGACAAGTGCCATAACTGAAGATTTATTTTCTGTCTTCCTGAATGCTTAAGCTCTCAGAGAACTAAGCATATGTTAGACAGCTTCACTGAATAGTTAGCCATTTATCTTGCTCATAGGGGCACTGTCAACTTGCATTTTTTATACTGACTAATTTCTAAATATTCCAGTTGCTAATAAAGTACCCTTTAATTAGCATATTCTGATAGTTTTAAAGAACTGATTAATTATTTTATAATAATTTTTTCAGTTTTCCTTTTGATGTTTATTAGGGTCTTAACTATACAGGGAAAAGGGTGAAAATGACTACAGATAAATAGCTATCAAATCTAAAAAGTAAACAAGCTGAAAAATAATATTTTCCTAACTTCTTTCTTTGTAGCTACTTGTAGCTGTATAACATATTCATTATCATCATCATCATCATGATCCTATTATGCCTCTGGCGTTTAGGGCAGTGAGGAAGCTCCTCCCCCCGTATGTTTCTGGCAAGTCTTTCAGTGGTCCCTCAGCTGTGCCCCAGGTTTTTCAGCTTGGCTTCCACAGCTCTTCGCCATGTCTTTTTCAGGCAGCCTCATTTTTGCTTTCCTTCAGATGTCCATGTTATTGCTACTCTGGTGATGGAATCAGTTTTCATCTGAAGCACATGACTGATCCATCTCCAACGCCTCCTGGCAATGATGGTGCTCAGATCCTCTTGGCTGCACTGTGTCAATAGATCTTGGTTTGAGATTGTTCTGGGCCAAAAGATATGGAGGATTTTTCTGAGGCAGGTTGTATGGAATCAAGACAGTTCATACATGTAAGCCTTTCTCATTCCCCAGCATTCTGCACTATAAAGTAGTGTTGAAAGTAGGCAGCTCTGATAAATTTTGAGTTTGGTTTTGGTGTTGTATTTTGATGATTTACAGACTGTATTTAAGCTCCTGAAAGCGTTCTTGACTTTACTGATTTTGTTCTGGAGTCCTGGCTTGTTCCACCATCCTGGCTGATGGTACTGCCCAAGTATGTGAATGTTTCTACATTGGTGAAAACATAATCCTCTATCCATACTGGTGATGGTGAAGCAATATTACATGTCACGATATCTGTCTTACTGTGGTTGATTTTCAGTCCAATTTGCTGGCTGAATGCATTGAGTCGAGTTGTTTTTTCTTGTATATGGTGTTAGGTATGTGACATGAGAGTGACACCATCCACGAAGTCCAGGTCTTCAGCGGATGAGAAGAGTGTTCATTTAATGCCTGTTGGCATGTCTTCTGTTGTACACTGCATTACCCAGTGGATGGCAATGCTGAAGAGGATTGCAGACCTGACACACCCCTGATGTACTCCTGTTTTGACTTCAAAACTGAGCTCACTGTGATCAACACTGCATGTAAAGTTGAAACAGAAGCTTTTGATGACATTGATTATACGGAAAGGAATTTCATATGCCCACAGAATGAGCCATAGGCTGGTCCTGTGAATGCTATCAAAAGCCTTCTCAAAATCTATGAAATTTATGTGGAGTTGCGGTGCCATTCAAGCACTGTTCTATCATGTTTCGTAGAATGAAGATCTGGTCTGTGCATCCACACCCCTTCCAAAAACCAGCTTGCTTTTTTCTGAGAATGCTATCAACTGCCTCTGATATACACTGGACTATGATCTTACACAATACTTTGCTTGGCACAGATAAAAGTGCCAAACGGCAGAGATAAGAACCAGACTGACCATATCATGATCAAAGCAAAGGGTGACGCTCACTGACAGATGTGAAAGTGAGAAGGGGTGCAGATGTTGGCAGCGACCACCACCTTGTGACAGCCTCCATCAAGCTAAACCTGAGAAGTGTGGGTCCACCGAACAAGGGACATAGATGTTATATATTGACAAGCTAAAGTCTCCTGAAATACAGAAAGCTTTCGTTCTGCAGCTAAAGAATAGGTTTCAAGCACTTGCAGACCTTGATGAAGAGGAGGGGAAGGCAGATGAGGAGATCAACAAGAAGTGGGACAAAGTAACAGCAATTTATAAACAAGAGCAGTGAAGCCTGTCTAGGCTCAGGTAGAAGAAAAGGAAGGAGTGGATTACATGCAGCACATGGAACACCACAGAAACCAGACGAGCCCTGAAGTAAAAAGTTTTAGACATAAAATCCCAGAAGCTAAAGGACAGATACCAGGAGCAGTATAGAAAGGCACACTGGGAGGTCAAACGCCTTGTGAGACCAGACAAATAGCATTATATTGATAATCTGGCAACACAAGTAGAGGATGCAGTTGCTTGTGGTGAACAAGGAACTGTCTACAAAATGACACGGCTTATCAGTGGTAAATGGCAGACACCAACACATACTCATCAGGAACAAACAAGGACACCTATTAACAACCAAAAAAAGACAGAGCATTTCAAAAAATTGCTGAACATGAAGCCACCTAAAAAGGAAGCAAACATCCAGGAGGCAGAAGATCTTGATATCAACACAGACACCCCAACTAAGGAAGAGATCATTCAAGCCATCCGATCCTTAAAAAATGGGAAAACTCCTGGCAAGGATAACTTGAATGCAGAATTGTTCAAGGTAAATCCTAAATTAGCAGCATCTATCCTGGCCCCTAGTTATTGTGAAGACACCAAAGAAAGGAACTCTCAGGGACTGTAATAACTGGCATGGTATCACACTTTTATCTTTGCCAAGCAAAGTATATAACATATTGCATATAATATTTTCACACAAGTATGACGGTGTCCCTTGAACAAGGCCTACCTTTGCTATTATGCCTAAAGAATCTTTGCTACCATTTGCTGTACTGTCTTTTGCCCTTTGCACTCTAGAGCCTTGAATTCATTGTATAATCATCTCTCAATGTCTCAGCTGCAAACCTGGTCTTTTCCTGTCATCCAGTGAAGTTAGATGGCTCACAAGGTCATGTGACCTCATGCAGGAAGTACCACATCTTGCAACATTTTAAAATCACAGCATCTTCCTCTCAAGGTCCCTAATCCCTCAGATCTCCAGACCTTGGAACACTCAATATTAAAGCGTAGCTCTTGTCAGAAGAATGACTCTAAAAATGACATCATGGGATTCTATATTTATTCTCTCTCAATTACTTCATTTTAGATTTGCATATTTTACAAGTACAAATATGATTTCCCTAACTTCCAGCACTACAAACTCAGTCTGGGATCTGAAAAACAAATATGCTCTGTCTGCCTCCTTACGCTAGGCTTGATCCTGCCGGGGCAGGGCGGTGGGGAGGTAAGCATCATATGGGACTCTGATTACTAAAACTAATAAATCCTGAGCACTGTTTAATAATCAGAAGTCTGTTATGCCTACTATTAACATCTTCTTCCAGATCCCTGCCTTTCTGCCTCCTTACACTGGTCCTGATATTGAAGGGTGTTGCCACTCTGGGAGTTTCCTGAGTCAGTGGGAGTTGCTGACAAGTCAATAAGAGTTGTAATACTTAGACTCACTCAAGACTAGGCCAGCTGGTGTCTGTAACAGAGATTTTGTAATCAGAATTCAGTTGATAATGCATGTGGCAGCAAAGTAGGATCTATATGGTAGATTGAGATATGCAGGAAACCAACACATGGAATAAAAAGGTTCTATTTTTTTAAATCACTTTTTTTGTTTGTTTTTGTTTCTTTTAAACTACGAGGCACTTTGAGGCAGCCATTCAATAAAGCCACCGCTCTCTCCATCCACAATCAGCAACAGTTGCAGCCCAATAAAACTAACAGTTCACAAGTATTCACAGGAGGATAATCTTTTGCCACTACTTTCTATCACAAATTTTGTAACAGCCCACAGGACTTAGACACAAAAGCAAAATTTAAGGCTCTTTAAAATGTTATACACCAGTAATACTTTTATTTGTTTATTTCAAAACCAATAACAGTTTCCTCTGACCCTGTGCAAACAGCTGTCTTTGGAAAAAAAAAACAACCAACACTAACTCTCCTTTATAACATTCTTCTGAAAGTGGCCCTCTTCTGGCCTTACCAATACATTTTAATCTGGATTTTTATGGATTCCAGCAGATTCTGGACATTATCCTACAATTATCCTACATTATCCTACAATTGTAACAATGTCTTACTGAACAGAACTTACACTAAAAAAAATGCAATACTACTATTAATGTACAAAAAATACACCACAAATACATTGTATATAAGAATCTGAAACATCAACGGCAGGAATGCATCACTTAGATCCCAAGCATGCAATTAGAACTGCACTGCTGAAGGTCAGTGGGATTCCATATGGATACAAAGATATGCTCATGCTGATCTGTTTGCAGGATTCGCGTTTGTGCTTAACTGACATAGCTATGCTGGCAAAATGCTTAATGTAGATGCAGTCATATCAGCAAAAAAATCCTTTTGCCACGATAACTTATTTCAGAAGAGTGTCCATCGAGGGAGTTAAACCAATAGGAGTATAATTATACTGGTATCATTATGCCAGTAAATTTTCCCTGTAAACAAGACCTTAGGCTTATTCTACACTAGAAAATCGTTGCCAGTATAACTATACCGGCAAACCCTCCTAGTACACACACAGTTTATACTGGCGAAAGATACTTTGGCCAGTACAGCTTATAGCAGTTCCCAGGGCCATTGGGGGAGGGGGGGGAGAGGACAAATCAGCCTCCCTGCTAGTCTTCTTGCTGTCTGCTCAGCATGCCTACCCACTGCTTGCTTCCTCAGCCCCCTCACTCGCCCACTGCTCTCCTCCTTGCTGTTCGCCTGCCTGCCTCCTCAGCCCCCTCCTGCCTGTCACTCGCCTCCTCACTAGTCTCCTCGCTGTCTGTACAGCACCACCCTACCCCGTCCACTCTCCTCCTTGCCATTCGCCCGCCTGCCTCCTCACCCCTCTCCCGCCTGTCACTCGCCTCCCCGTTTGCCTCCTCACTCCGCTTGCCTGCTCGCCCACCTCCCGCCTCACCTGAATATCGGGGCAAATGGCGTCTCGATCATACATCGGTCAGGACACAGGACAAAGGGCTAAATGTTGGGACAGTCCCGATTTTGCGTGGGGGCCCCCAAAGCGCAGGGCCCAGGGCAGTCGCTCTGATTTGCCCTACCCAAAGGATAGCTCTGGCAGTTCCCTCTATTAACTATGCTCCAAGAGCAAAAGGACACTTTTTGCTAGTTTACCTGTACCTATGCTACAGCTTTAACCAGTTGAGAAATGTAAAAAAAAAAAAAAAATCACCTCCCTTACCCAACATTATTATAGTAACAAAATTTCCAGTGTAGATCTGATCTGAGGCCTGCTCTACACTACAAAGTTAGGATGACATAAGTTACCTTGAGTTGACCTATTTGTACATGTGTCTACACTCAAATTTGACTCCTGCAGATGTAAGTGCCCCAATTAGTAAAATCTTCTTCCCAAATGGTGGAGAGCCATGGTCAGCTTACGGAGGTCAACACAGTGTGAGTGTAGACCAGGGGTAGGCAACCTCCGGCACGCATGCCAAAGGCGGCAGATGAGCTGATTTTCAGTGGCACTCACACTGCCTGGGTCCTGGCCACTGGTCTGGGGGGCTCTTCATTTTAATTTAATTTTAAATTAAGTTTCTTAAAATTTTTAAAAACCTTATTTACTTTACATACAAAAATAGTTTAGTTATATATTATAGACTTATAGAAAGAGACCTTCTAAAAACGTTAAAATGTATTACCGGCACGCGAAACCTTAAATTAGAGTGAATAAATGAAGACTTGGCACACCACTTCTGAAAGGTTGCTGACTCCTGGTGTAGACACTGAAGACTCCAACGGTTTTCCAGCAGCTGTCCCACAATGCCCCATTCTCTACGACTGTGACCATTCTGTTCTTCGTTCCCATGTTTGGTTAAGGGGGGGAGAAAGGAGGCATGAAAAACAGTTTGTTTATGTACATAGGAATGTTCCTTGTATCCTATGGCGGGTGGGGGGGAATCTCAATGACAGCTGAATGGAGCTACTCTGCAATCCTCTCCCAAAGACTTCTGCGGATGGCAGCCTTATTTCTTCCACCGCGGTAGGATACTTTCTCTCGCCACACTGCAATGAGTTTGGCTGGCACCAATAAACAGGTTAGTGGCATATGGATCTGGGCAGTTTGGGGGTGCTCTCTGTGCCTTTGTTACCCTTTGAAGTGAGATATCAGCTAAAGCCACCACTGCCTGTGGCAAATAGTGCCAACACTGAGTGCCACTGCGCTATGCTCATACCCCTGGAATAAAGAACAAAATTGTATTATTTCATGAAACCAAAATTCCTTCCCCCACTGCCTTAGCCCTGGCAGGCCATACGCACCGTAGCAGAGAGTGGAGTGCAGTGCTATGCAGAGGCACTCCAAAGCTGTAATGTGAATAAGCATGTCTTAATAAAAGATATTATGGAAGTAAGGGAAGGGAGTTTTGAAACTTAACTTTCCCTTTGTATTGTGACTATAAATCCACTAATACATCTGTCTCTTTTTATCAGCAGCTGCTCTCATTGTGGCCTTGAGGGGTACCCCTCAACACCTGCAGAATGTCAGACCCTGAGGACAACAACATGTTCAGCAAGATCCTGCAAGCCCACGCTGCATCAGACCGCGAACAAAGGGCCTGGAGGGCCAACAGGGCAGATGGCACAGAGAAGGAAAGAGGAGAAAGGCCCAGGAGTCCCAACAGGATAAGAAGAGGGAGATGAACCAGGAGATTATGGTTCTTCTCAGATTCTCCATCCTCTGCAGTCCTGGGAGAATTCCATGGTAGTAGCTCCACACAGCCTACCCCTACCACTCCATGCTGGAGGACAGCAAGGAAAACCACAGCTTCGCTTTCATCTGAGCAAGCCATTGTGTATATGTTCCACAACAAACTACATCTGTGCACTGAAATGGACAGAAATGTTTGCTGCCTTTCCAATTTTAAAGTTCTAGTCCACTAATTTATGTTAAAAGTTTGTATTGCAGTCCCTGGTGTTTTTGTTGTTGTTGTTATTTTTTGCACATTCTTTTTCTGCAGTGTTTTTGCCACTCAACAATGGCAGATTTCTATTTTTGGAGAATAAAACTATATTAGTTCACAACACATATTGCAGCATACATAACGGTATTCAAAGCACACCATACTTGTAGATGTACAGCAAGGACTATACTGTTCCTAATAGCACCAAAGCTCCAAGCCCAGAAAACGGGGAAGCACAGAACACTACAAGGGCTCACCATTACAGCGCTCTTTCAAAGCCTCCCTCAGCTGCATAGTTCTGCTTTGGGCTCTTGGAATAGGCCCTTGTGTCTGGCTGTTCAAAGTCAACAGACAGCCGCTCACCCTCTACCCTGGTACCAGCTTTTTTCCCTTTGCCTCATAGAGATTATGCAGGATACAGCAGGCAGCTATAACCATTGGTATATTTTTCTCACTGAGATCCAATCTAGTGAGTAAACACTGCCAGCGTCCCTTCAATCTGCCAAAAGCACATTAACAACCATTCTGCATCTGCTGAGCTGGTGGTTGAATTTTTCCTTGGTGCTGTTGAGGTGGCCAGCGTACAGCTTCAAGAGCCAGCAGAGAAAGGGGTAGGCTGTGTTCCTGAGGATCACTATTGGTATTTCAATATTACCAATGGTAATCCTCCAGTTGGGAAAGAATGTCCCTGCTTGCAGCTTTCTGAACAGTCCTGTGTTCTTAAAGATACGCGTGCCATGAACCTTCCCTAACCAGTGCACATCGATACCAATGAAGAATCCCTGGTGATCCACCAACACTTGCATAATCATAGAAAAGTCACCCATTCTGTTGACATACTCTGTGGCAAGGTGGGCTGGTGCCAGAATAGGGATGTGTGTACCATCTATCTCCCCACCACAGTTCAGGAAACCCATTGCTGCAAATCCGTCAACTATGTCCTGCAAAATGCCAATGCTCACAGTCCTGCATAGCAGAATACAATTTAGGGCCCTGCACACTTGCATGGCAACAGCCCCCACTGTGGATTTTCCAACTCTAGAATGATTTCCCACTGACCAGTAGAAATCCATTGCTGCAAGTTTCCACAGTGAGATCACCACTCATTTTTCCACTGTCAATGCACCACTCATTCTGGTGTGCCTGTGCTGGTGGGCTGGGGTGAGTTCATCTAACAGACTCAGGAGTATGGCCATTTATATCCAAAAGTTCTGCAGCCACTGCTCATTGTGCCAAACCTGCATTACAATGCAATCCCACAAATCAGTGCTTGTTTCTTGGGCCTAGAAGCAGTGTTCCACCTTCTGCAGCTGCTCCATGAATGCCACCAATAATCTTGAATTGTTTTTCACTGTGTCCCTCAGCAATCTGTCCTCCAAGAAACTGTCATTTCCCCGTTGTTGTGGTACTTCCTATGGGTCTCCAAATACAGGACAATTGTGCATCCTACATTTCCAGCATTCAGAAAAATAGTGCACATATCTTTGAGCTCTATGCTTCTGTCAGAGGAGGTGGACACTGATAAGTGCTGCGCAGATTTTTAAATAAAGGCGTGAAAATATGAGCTAGGGATTGCATTATGGAATGGAGAAAGTTGCAAGCTGAGAACTTGATTCCTAGCTCCCAGAGATCCCTGCACAACTGATTTCTACCCAAAAGGCATTGCAAAAATCCCCCAAAAGGTATGGCACCTGACCGCAGCATCTGGCACATTGGGATACCTAACTGTGGTGCACTGTAATCTGCATCAACACAAGCACTCTTGGTGGGTGTGCGCAGCACCCATGCAAGCAGTCAATTATGTACATGCTTGAGAAATAAACAAACTTCAGGAGGTGTACGCTGACATAACTTACATTGACCAAAGTCTGTTGTACAGACATGGCTTAAGTCTCAAAGGTAAAGGCAAAGCTACAAAGCTTTCTGCTGAATCAGGAGTTTTCCCATTATGTGCTTCATTAACGTAAGTATGACAACATTTTAAGGAGGGGCAACAGAAATAATAATACCTAGCACTTATATATGCTTTTCATCTTCCAAGTACTTACAAACATTTATACTAATTAAGCTTCCCAACATCCTTTTGAGATAAATATGTTTTAGCCCTGTTTTACTGATGAGGAAATTGATACAGAGAGGTTAAAGTGATTTGCCCAAGTTAACAAAGAAATCAGTGTCAAAACTATGACTGAGTTCTGGTCCCAGTCCACTACTCAGACCACACCTCTTCCTCAACTTTTAAACATTAATTACCACCCAGATTATTCTTCTATCTATTCGCTTGATGAGCTAATGCAGTAAATCAGGAACTTCTGAAACCCCTATAGCTCATAAAATACAGAAACAATACTAGGGCCTCTCCACTTTTAGATTTTTATCAACAGTTACCGTAACTTTTAGTAACTAAAAAACCAGAAATTATATGGATATAATGAAAGGATATCAGCGAACTATCTACTTAGGTTTGTTCTCTATACAGGATGAACAAAGAAGAAAGAGAAGCTGAGCAGTTGCACCTTTGTAGTTCAAATGTAGAAACAATCATCTAAGAAACCAAATGATGTTAGTTTTAGTCTCACCTTACATTTCTTTGTTGAAAAACATTGTTTTAGTTTCCTTAGCATGTATGTCAGTTACTTGAATAATGGTTTGCAGAATGATCCATGGGACCAGAACTCTTTATATTTCTCTCACTTCAATAGTTAGAAAGCTCCTATTGTCCACTTCAACATTTCAAACCACGTAACGCCCAATAAAGCAAATGGAATCTCTGCTCTATTTATTACTATGAAACTTTTTTGTCACAAATTTTTAAAAAATTAGCTACTGGCATGTTAAGTAGAAACATTTTCCATGGGACATTGTCACCTTACAAATCATATTCAAAACAACAAATGTTCTTATCTATTATAATAACAACACTTTCAATTACTAACAGTTTTAGAAATACAATTTACTTTTCACTCTGTTATTTTTTGGACTTTTGACTTTCTCTCTGTCTGAACATAAAAACCTACTAAAGTGAGTTTTGCTTTTGTTTATGATCACTTTCACTGCTACAGAATCTGAGTCGCTGCAATTTGACAAGGGTTTAAATTTAAAATTTTTAAAACACAGCCTTTAGCTTTGTGAAGCTTCTGGATGATGTCTAAAAGCATTGACACTCTATAAGGGACTTGACTTAATAACCTTCTCAAGGTTATCGTGTCTGCCATGAGCAAAGAATCTGAGGGCCCAAAGGTCAGCTACCTAGAGGCCACAACTGCAATAATTGAAAACATAGTTTACAAACAGTGGATAGGAAGCTGATTGGCAATTTTAGGGCATATGAATGATGAATGGAAGGGCTGAAGAATGACCTAAAGATGTGTTATTTAAGAATTATCAGCCTGAAAAAAACATTTCATATGAAAATCCAGAGGCAGTACATCTATTGAGAGTGGAAATTCTTTGAAACTATGTGGATTTTTGACTTCCCCAAACTGTTAAAGTGGTTGTTTTTATCAATGGAAAGCAGAGAGGCCAATCAGGTTACAGGGTACAGGAACTCTGATTATGACATTCTCCAAGTTTATGAAGTGCAATAAAATGTAGATGTAGAACCAATTCGTTAAAAAGTATAATAGCTTTGGGGGTGACACAGAAATAATCAACCACCTGGGAATATGTCTTAATGTACATGGTTTGGAGTGTGCTTGGGGAAACCAGGATAGGTTTTCAATGTGCCTGAGGAGCTAGGAACCTTTATAAGCCTCAGGAAATCGTAAGTAATATTGGAGAGGAGTGAAATGAAACTAAGATGACTTTTAAAAGAAATAAGGCAAGTCAGCCTATGATTCCTAGTCAACATACCAGAGTATCATCTCTCTACTCTTGCGAAAAACTTTTACTGCAGCCAGTGAAATGTTATTTTTTTTCTTTCGCATTCCTCTGTGAACAGAGCCATATTATTCAATGTTCCAATTACATGCTATTCTAAGGTATTTGTTTATCCTAGCAGATGGCATCACAAATATGGGGTGGTGGGAGAACAATCATTTGGGCCCATTCTCCCCACCCATGTTACATCAATGTGCATCCCAGAGCAAAGCTTAGCAAGACTTTGGGTACAAGCTATTTTTGGAACACAGAGAGCAAGACAAAGAGAGAGAGTGTGTGTCTCTGCGTGTGTGTCTCGAGCTATAAGGTTTCCTAAACTGCTGAGAGTCCTATATGCAAGAACTCATCTCCAAAATGCTAATTAGCACATTTTATTCACTGACCATATTAAGGCAAAAAAGACTCTCCCTTTACCTCCCACATGGATTAGTTGTGACATTTCCTTCCATCCCTAATACCACCCCCACATTATCTCTTAGGCTAACAAACAGGTGAGAGCAGATGAAATCTTTCAAAAATCTGGGATGATCATTTATGTGTAATTTTACTTTTTAAGTTGCTCTGTATAGATAAAGTTTAAATCCTCTTGTACTTGGTGCATTGGTAACATTGTGCTATCTAATATATTGTTAATAAAAAGAAAATTAAAAATGGAACTGCCATAGAAAGGCCATTTCACCATTTACTCTAGGTAGGAGATAAATTGCTGAGTTTCATTTTATTCAAAGTACGGTAAAGACAGGGAAAATTAACGACTGAAATGTAATTTACAAAAATAACCTCCCAATTTGTTGTTCACAATTTTTTTTGAACGTTCATCTTTTTTGCCAGCATATTGACTTGATATATTTTATTTCTGTGACATTAATACTCTTTGCCATAAGCGCAAGTCATACCAAGGGATATCGACTTGCAACAAAGCTAAGTTAAGATTCCAGATCTCAGTTGTGCTGGCATGAAGACTGGTCTCTCAGTAATACAGAAGACAATATCCTAGGGAGACTGGAATTAGTCCTATTCTGCACCAATCAAGCCAAAACACAAGGCATATCAAAAAGCAAGTAATTGCTAGCTAACGGCTATGGGAGGAACTATACCATGGTTCAATCTAAGCAGTTCCTGGCAAGTAACAATAAGGCTTGAGAAAACTGCAGTGTAAAATGGGGGAGTTTTATCAAGAAGGTGAAAAGCAGCAACAGCAAAAGAAAAAAAGGTTTACCTCATCAGATTGAGAAGGGCTGATTCTGGGCATTGGAGATACTTGTGGTGTTTTCAGTTGTGTACTGTTGCTGTCTGGAACAAGCTCTCTGTGGATTGACTGGATATGATTCTGGAGTTCACTTTCGGATTCAAATTTAACATTGCAACTAGAACAGCGAGTCTTCAGTCCCCCTGCCTTGTTTTTGTTCTCAATGGAACTCAAGTTCTCATTTTGACCCAAGCCTTGTCTGTTACTGCTTGAAGGGATGTTGACACTTGGACTACCACTTTTACTGAGATTAACACAGACAGCGCACAGACCATATGGCAGACCATTGATGTCAAGTTTCACTAAATCCTGTTTTGAGCGGAATTCCTTCAGGCAAGAAGCACATTTGTACAGTTTCTGAAGATGCTGTGCACGCCCTGTGGACTGCACTGCAGAGCCATTTCCTGTTTTTTGCATGTGAAATGTCCCATGGATTTTCAGTTCTAAGGTAGAGGTCACTGTTTGCATGCATACTACACAGCGGAATCCTGTTAAGGAATTTCTCAAATCAGGGTGCATTTGGCAATGCTCTAAAAAATCCTCCTCACTCTGTAGAGGCATTTTGCAAATTCTGCAGTTTCCAGTGTCCAGGCTCTTACTATGCGTGACTTTATGTTCAGTAAGAGTCAGAAGAGATGGAAACCGTTCACCACAAATTGGGCACATATAATGTTTCACTGGTCCCAAGTGTGTCTGCATATGTTCACGGAGCCCATTTTCAGAGAAGAATGTTCGAGAACACACATTACACTTGTAATTCCCTTTAATCAGCTCTGCCTTCTTCTTAACTATAGCACTTTCTCCAGGTCGGATGTTGTGGTCTCGAAGCTGATGATTCTGCAGGAGTGTTTCCATTGTATATGCTGCTCCACAAATGTCACAACCGTACATGGGCTCAGATGTATCCACATCTTCTTCACTGCCATCATGGCTATTATGTGATTCCTGGCTATTTGTCAACAAGGTCTGAAGCTCCACTTCTTCTTTCTGAACTTGCTCCGATGCGCCATTTGTGCCACAGTTTGGAGCTTTAGTTTCAAAAACACAGTGTTTTTCCCTCAAGTGTTTCTCTAGCAATATAATAGCATGAAAAGCTTTGCTGCAGAATTTGCAGTTGTATTTTTTGCTATGTGTAGTAATGTGGCACTGAAGTTCCACCTCTGTACCAAACGACTCACCACAGAAAATGCACTTGTGCACTTTCCCCTGGTTCTCCAGGTGATTGTGTTTAACATGAAGCTGTAGGTCAGTTTCATTACGGAAGTCCCAGTTACAAGATGTGCACCTGTATACCTTCTTTTCATTGCTGTGCTTCACAGCCAGGTGTAGTTGAATGGAGACTTTGGAGTCAAAAACCTCTTGACACAAGGTGCAGCGGAAGAATACAAATGTATGCATGTCAAGCAGGTGTTTTTGCAAGTCATCCACTGAAGTGAACTGCTTGTCACAGCTTTCACAGATATAGTATGTAGAGGTTATCATGAAATGAATTGTAACATGCTTCAGCAGCGACTCTTGGTTTGGAAACTCCTTGTTGCACTGAGGGCAGGTCAGTTTTGGCAGGACAGTGTCAAGGTGGGTTTTTAAATGAGTCTGAAAACCATCGAGAGATGTATACTTAGCACCACATTGATTACAGACATATTCACCTGCAGGACGTGGAGGAGCGCCACCTACAGCTTGCATCATCTTTAAAGAAGTTTGCTCTATAGTTACAGGAGATAAGGGGCTCAAGGCTCTAGGTTTCTTTCCATTGTGGATGTAATTCAATGCCAAAGGAATGTTCTTATGGTTCTCCTTGATATGTTTGTTCAATTTAAGGACACTGTTAAATATTGGAGAATTAGTACAGTAGGAACAGGAATATACTTCTACTACTGGATCTTTTGGGGTTCCAAGTACAGGGGAACCAAAACGGGAACTGCTAAGATCACAATGGACTTGTCTAATATGCTCTTCCAAAGAAGAATCAGTAAGAAATCCCATGTAGCAATGGGGACAAAAGAATGCATTACTGTCTTTAGCAGCAGGGTTTGCAAACCCATGAGAACATCGAATATGTTCCTGAAGAGTGTTGAGGTCATTAAATACTTCAGAGCAGAAGTTGCACTGGTAGACCATGGCAGGCATGGTAGAAACAATCAGTGCTGGGTCTGGAGCTTCATGGACTTGCTTAAGATGTTCATTCAGATTATAAAGTGAAGGTAACACCTCCAAACAATACTGACAGATATGCGCTTGTTCAGGTTTATCTAAATGCATAGTTTTCAAGTGTATCTGCAGAACTGCAAGGCTTGAAAATAACTGTTTGTTGCAATAAATGCAGCTATAGGTAACTTTTGCTTGCTTATTTGAAGGACCAGTGATATCTGGTACTTGTTGGGCTGCCCGCTTTCTTCCACGACCCTTTGTTATTGGTGGAGCTGTTTCTACCATTGTTGAACTGTCCACTGAGAGGTTTGAATCTGGAGTGGTGCTAGATACTGAGGTGTAGCCAACAGTTACCAAAGAAGGGCTGTTGCTATGATTGCATGATTCGGGTTGCTGGTGACTATCCATGTGGCTGTACAGTTCTTCCACGGTATGGAAGTTCTCTGAGCAAATGCTGCATGAATTCTTCTTTTCACCATTATGAGCCTGCTCCATGTGATTTACAAGAGAACTTTCCTCTACAAAGAGTTCATGGCAATAAACACATTGAAGAGCAGCCCTGTCTTCATTAGGGGAACACTCGGGGTGGCATTCTGCTATGTGTTTCTGAAGATCTTCAGGGAAATCAAAGCCTTCTTCACACTGACTGCATTTCTGAGTGTCTTTCATTTTCCACTCTTCCATCCTGGAGGCAGACTGAGAACCATCCTTGTTTCTCTCATGAACCTGCATGTGACCATGCAGTGAACTAGACGAAAGGAATCCACGTCTACAAATGGCACATTTATATGGCTTGTTGGATGTATGAGTCTTTAAGTGAATTTTAAGGTGATCACTCCTTGAAAATGCTGCATCACATTCACTGCAGTGATACTTCTTGTCTCCCGTGTGAAGTTTTATATGGCGATCTCTGCTCCGCTTGTGTTTAAAGAGGCGACTGCAATATGTGCATTTGAAAGGGAGCTTGTCGCTGTGACTTTGCTCGTGATGCTTTAAGTAGCTGAGCCGACTGAACGACTTGTCACAGAACTGGCATGGATAAGGCAATCCTGGGCCACCCTCTTCCTCACCAAAATCACAACCTTCTCCATGGCTTGGTGAAGTCTGGTCTTTGCTGGAAGGTGATGAAGCTGGCCATGAGCAAGTGGGATCATCCTCAATATCCACACCATCTGGAATGAGAAAAAAAGGTGCACATATGCTTATTCCCCTGGAGTTCAAAGAATACACTAAGTGTATATAAACATGCAAACGGCTGAAACAAATATGCAATGTACTAAACTTGGAACCAGATACTTTTCAGCTCCAACAGCTTTTATCCCACATTTATTTTTATCAAACTGTAAAATATGAAAAGTTATTAAATACTTCTGTGCCCATATTACCCTTTTATTGCTTTTTTATCAGCCTCTCTTAGTTGCAGGATATATATTATACACTGACAACTTTATTAAAATGCAGATTTTAATATATTTAATGTTTCTTTTGTATCCATTGTAAAATGATTTGCATATTATGTGAGCATCTGAAGAGTCAATGAAAGGAGGAAATATTACAGAAATTATTTAAAATTAATGCAGTCAACTCACTGCAGTCAAAAATTCCTGTGCTTTTCCTCTATTTTTCCCCCTCAAAGTTGGTTCTGAAAACAGAAATCTTTTAGGGGTTATTATTGATATAGACATTGGTGCCTTCAACAAAATAATATTAAAAAAATTACAAGAAAGGAAGGAAATGGACAAAAAGCATAATAAAAATGTCTTCTCTAAAAAAAAAATGCAGCCATGATCTCTTCAATAACTATCATTGGTAACCTCAAACCAGCAAATGGATTATTAAATGTTCAAAACAAACTAACAAATATTATTATACTAAGTCAGCTGGGATCAAGGAAAATGAGAAAGTTTCACAAGAGTCAGTTCCCAACAGTGTATTTTGTTTCTAAAGTTCAAGAGGTTGCCCACCATTTCTTCCTTTTTGCAAAAATCTCAGCCAGCTAAACTTCCTTAGTTAAACAGAACCAGTACTTTTAGGTGATCATAGACAAAGCAACTTGTGAAAAACTGGAAACAGGAAAAAATGATACATGGTTATGGTAAAAACTGACAGATTTATGAGTAACAAAGAAACGACAAACAAAACACAAGCCAGCTATTAAACTAAACTAGTTATCTATGATATTATTTCACTTCTGGACCAGGTGTGTTTTAACTGTTTAGCAGGTGCTATCTGGGATTTTTGCAGCCTTCCTTTTAAACAAACAAACAAATACTGTGGTTTAATTATGGCATTTCTCTTAGTATAAAAACTTCTTTAAAAAAAAACAAAATGCTCGGCAGTCCCATCTAAAACAAATAATTCTTTATTCCCTTTCAAGGGTAACATCTTTGTCTTATTTCCTTTTTTAAAAACAAAGTTGATTAAGATAATACTATAGAAAATGACTGAATAAACACGTGGGGAAGGTATTTTTCTTAAGATATTTTTCAACAAATGTTAAGTTTCTTAACATTTACAGCCCTCTAACAAAGAAACTTATCATATTAACATGAAAGTTAGAGTTGGCTTATATCATGTAAACAAATTCCAAGCCTGCTTTCTTTAAGGTAACAAGATTTTACTAGATTGCCAGCCTCCTGCTTATCCACAGGAAACAGATGAGGAATCATTCCTTTCCTGCCTCTAGAAACTGATGACAACGCCATCTCACTATCAATGCCA
This sequence comes from Gopherus evgoodei, assembly GCF_007399415.2. Classification (NCBI taxonomy): domain Eukaryota; kingdom Metazoa; phylum Chordata; order Testudines; family Testudinidae; genus Gopherus; species Gopherus evgoodei. Next base: position 215,035,360 of record NC_044323.1, read on the forward strand.
GATGGCAACCATCTAACCCTGAGAAAACAACCAAACACCGATCCTGGAACCCTGCCCATTGCAACAATGCTTTTCAATATAAGTTGAAAACTGCATTTTGTATCCTCTTGTTTATTACTTTGAAAGAGAGGTTTTAATTACCTACACATTATACACACACGCACACACATGCACACGCGCGCGCGCACACACACACACAAACACACACACACACACACACTACCCAGTTGGCCTACGGAAAAGACATTTAAACAACTAAGTAGGGCTGTCGATTAATCACAGTTAACTCACGCGATTAACTCAAAAAATTAATCATGATTAAAACAACTAATCGTGATTAATCGCAGTTTTAATTGCACTATTAAATAGAATACCGATTAAAATGTATTAAAAATGAAATTTTTGGATGTTTTTCTACATTTTCAAATATATTGATTTCTATTACAATACAGAATACAAAGTAAACTGTGCTCACCTTATACACTTATTTTTATTACAAATATTTGCACTGTAAAAATGATAAACAAAAGAAATAGTATTTTGCAATTCACCTCAGACAAGTATTGTAGTGCAATCTTTATCGTGAAAGCGCAATTTACAAATGTAGATTGTTTGTTACATAACTGCACTCAAAAACAAAACAATGTAAAACTTTAGAGCCAACAAGTCCATTCAGTCTTACTTCTTGTTCAGCCAAATCGCTCAAACAAGTTTGTTTACATCTGCCCGCTTCTTGTTTTACAATGTCACCTGAAAGCGAGTTCAGGCATTCACGTAGCATTGTTGTAGCTGGCATCATGAGATATTTACATGTAGGGATGCCAACTCTGATTGAAGCTATTCCGGGAGATTTTTTTTCCAACATAACATAATGTCATTTTCTTAAAATATCCTATTAAAATTCCTTAGATTGCTTTCAATAGTCACTAGGAGTTCAACAGTCACTAGGAGATCATGTGCTGAGTCATCATACGAGACTACTATAACACGAAATATATGGCAGAATGCCAGTAAAACAGAGGAGGAGACATACAATTCTCCCCCAAGGAGTTCAGTCACAAATTTAATAACACATTTTTTTAATGAGTGTCATCAGCATGGAAGAATGTCCTCTGGATTGCTGTTCAAATCATGAAGGGGCATACGAATGTTTAGCATATCTGGCACGTCAATACCTTGCAATGCCAGTTACAAAAGTGCCACGCGAATGCCAGTTCTCACTTTCAGGTGACTTTTTAAACAAGAAAAGGCAGCATTATCTCCTGCAAATGCAAACAAATTTGTTTATCTGAGTGATTAGCTGAACAAGAAGTAGGACTGAGTAGACTTGTAGGCTCTAAACTTTTACATTGTTTTATTTTTGAATGCCGTTATTTTTTGTACATAATTCTACATTTGTAAGTTCAACTTTCACGACAAAGACTGCACTATAGTATTTGTGTTAGGTGAATTGAAGCATATTTCTTTTGGGGGGGTTTTTACAGTGCAAATATTTGTAATAAAAAATAAATCTGAAGTGAGCACTCTACAATTTGCGTTCTGTATTGAAATTGAAATCAATACATTTTAAAATGTAGAAAACATACAAAAATATTTAAATAAATGGCATTCTATTATTGTTTAACAGAGTGATTAATCACTTGACAGCCCTAACAAACAAACCAACCTACCATCTTGTTGAACTGATGACAAAGGTGTTCTTTCAAAACATCACTCCTTCCAGGTACTAACAATCTATCATCTACTAAAACGTTTAACAAAAAGTTTTTCATTGTGCAGGATGGATACTAAATAATTACTAGACAGTTGGGGTTTTTTAATTGTCCCATTAATGGCTGCTTCATTCGCACAAGGCTTTTGGTGAAAATCTACATTCTTCACTTTTGAATTGCTGGTTTTGGCTTAAAAACTAAAGCAGGTAGCAAAACAGGACAAAAAAATTTCAAATTTTAATCTTCCCCCACGCCCCCTTTACACACTTTTGTCACAATTTTGTTTTGTGTGAAATTTTCCAGGAAGCTTTATTAAAAAAAATAAAACACACGCACACAAACCCTTTGTCTTTTAAAAATCAAATAAATTTCTGACAGATGAACTACTACACTGCTGGCAGATCAACAGGAATTTATGTCATGCAACTGAGCAAAGAAAAATAGTCTGCAACAGCCTAGGCTACATATTTTGTAACCAAATTTAGAATGAAATTGTATATCCTATCCAGGCATGATATATTATCATATAAATGTTTGGAGAAATATACAATAAGTGTTATAAATAGTGCACTATCACTGGCACTGTACTAAATCACTTTCTTTTTGTGGCCACCGTCTGCCTGTTTTTACCTATTACATAACCGTTCTCTTTAGCTTGTAAATCTCAAATGGATGTCAAGCAAGCTGCCGGTTCAGGTTCAGGTTCCGAGTGTGACTAAGATATAAGCAAATGGTGGCCCTTTCCTTCACCCCATCCAAGTCCCTTTGTTTGTTTGGAGAACATTCTTTTAGTTTTTATAAAAGGTAAAAAATGTGGAATGGGAGTGGGGTTAATAAAAGGACAAAAGCCTTTCCTTTGCAGTGTTTTTATGAATCAAGTCCAAAATGATTCAGTGCAATAACCCTCAGCATAAAAAAAGAAATCTCATTTAAAAAACATTAAGACTTGCAAAGACTAACTTCTGCAATTATATTTTATATGTTTTTCTACATTTTCAAATATATTGATTTCTATTACAATACAGAATACAAAGTAAACTGTGCTCACCTGTCAGTGTGATAAAAGGAGCTATTTGCCTACCAACACATGGGGAATCCCCCCACATAACATCAGTGTAAGGAAATAGTAGGCTCCTGATTAAAAATTCTGCACACACTCCTTTCTACTCACTTAAAGACTGCAGTGTGGCTGCATGAAAAGGGCCACAAGGAGACCAACCACGAAGGGATAAGGTAGAGGCTTCTGCATGTGCTTTTCGCCATAAGGGGAGACTCTGTGCCAGCCTTTAACAGGCCAACACAGTTGAGTTATGTCTACACTGCACATCTTTTGATAACGTGGGGTGTACACATAGGCGTAGCCCCTCAACACGGGCATAAATAGCAGGGTAGCCAGTGATGAATGCTTAGGCGAGTAAAGATACTCCTGAAGGGCGTAGGTATGTATGTATTCACGTACACTACACTGCTCTCTGCTTGCCCAAGCTGGGCCAGTGTCTACACTCACAGAAATGATTCTGACAACAGGGAAAGACGCAGGCAGCTTTCCCTGCCAGAACAAAAGATGCTTGCATGGAGAGATGCTGAAGTCTTTCCCACTGCCTCCCTGCTGCCAGCGTCTTTCATTGATGCACGTCGCTCCACAGCTCAGTGCAGACACAGCCTGCTTTTCACTGCTGCGAGTAGCTCTGTGTATGCTACACATCACCATCAGCGGTGTGTAGTGTAGACGTAACCTTGGTGAGGTTTGAGGCCAGTTAAAAAAGAGTCACAGACTCCATAGCTATAACATACATAGGAAGTGAGGAAGAGCAGCAGCTCAGTGGTGTAGTGGTTAAAAAAAAAAAAAAAGTGGATAACCTAAAGTAAAGCTCAAGTTCCCCAAATGAGAAGTGGGTGAACTCAGTTTATCCCAGTTTACCTTTGACTACACTACTGCTATTCTAACCTATGGGCTGCTACAGCAGTCTCAGGGCTTGTCTACACTTACAGTTTTGCAGCGCTGGTAGTTACAGCTGTGTTTGTACAGCTGTGTAGGGCCAGCGCTGCAGTGTGGCCACATTTACAGCACTTGCAGCGCTGTTGGGAGTGGTGCATTGTGGGCAGCTATCCCACAGAGCACCTCATCCCATTTTGACGCTGTGGCTTGTGGGAAGGGGAAGGAAGTGTGCGGGTCTTTCCGCTTCCTGTTCCAACGCTCCGTGGTGCTTTGCAAAACATTCCGAGCAGTTTGGCGGCATTGTGAGTCTGCAGCGCGACTTATGAGATTTCTGTTACAAATGGAGCCTGAGCTGCTGAGGACCTTGCTGATGAATGTTGCCAGCACATCACGCATGGCAGTGGAGCTATTCCTTCAGCTGCAAAGTGACAGTGAGGAGTCAGACAATGATATTGAAACGCCTGACGCTGAAGACACTCAATTGCTTGTGGCAGTAACAGACATGCTCAGCACCGTGGAACGGCGCCTTTGGGCTCGGGAAACCAGCACTCAGTGGTGGGATTACATCGTCCTGCAAGCCTGGGATGACGAGCAGTGGCTGCAGAACTTTCGGATGAGAAAAGCCACTTTCCTGGCACTGTGTGCTGAGCTCGCCCCTACCCTGCGGCGCAGGGACACGAGATTGAGAGCTGCCCTGCCAGTGGAGAAGCAGGTGGCTATTGCAATCTGGAAGCTGGCAATTCCAGATAGCTACCGATCAGTGGCGAACCAGTTTGGAGTGGGAAAGTCCACCGTTGGAATGGTGCTGATGCAAGTTTGCACAGCCATTAATCGCACCCTGCTAAGAAGAACTGTGACTCTGGGGAACGTGCAGGACATTGTGAATGGCTTTGCAGAAATGGGTTTCCCTAACTGTGGAGGAGCAGTAGATGGGACGCATATTCCTATTCTGTCACCACCCCACCTGGCATCAGAGTACGTGAATCGCAAGGGGTATTTCTCCGTGGTTCTGCAAGCGCTTGTGGATCACCGTGGGCATTTCACTGACATTTACTCAGGATGGCCTGGAAAGGTGCACGATGCACGCATCTTTTGTAACCGTTCCCTGTTCAGGAGGCTGAGGGCCGGGACTTTTTTCCCAGACCGCAAGATCACAGTAGGTGACGTCGAAATGCCCACTGTGATCCTTGGAGACCCCGCTTACCCCTTAATGCCATGGCTCATGAAACTGTATACAGGGAAGCTTGACAGGAGCAAGGAACGGTTCAACTACAGGCTGAGCCGGTGCAGAATGACTGTGGAGTGTGCGTTTGGCCGTTTGAAAGCCTGCTGGAGGTGTCTTTATGGGAAGCTAGATTTGGGGGAAAGCAGCATCTCCGCTGTTATATACGCGTGCTGTACCCTCCATAATATTTGTGAAGGGAAGGGTGAAAGATTCAGTGAGGAATGGACCTCCGAGGTTCGACGCCTAGAGGTTGAATTTGCACAGCCAGAGAGCAGGGCTAATAGGGAGGCCCAGGAAAGGGCTTCAAGGATTAGGGATGCTTTAAGGGAGCAATTTGATGCTGAGAGCCAACAGTAATGTTTGGTGCCATTGCTGTGCTATGTTCTACCTTGGGGTACAATATTTACCACTTCCTGCAATAATAAAATGTATTGAAAAAGCCATAAAATCCTTTATTCAAAGTACAGTACATAAAAGGCAAGGTGGATTAGGGTGGTCAACTGTACATTCAGAGGTTTGAATATGTCCTGTTTTGATTACTGTTCAATGTCTGCTGCACTTCAGGATTACTATGCTGCAGGGTAATGGGGGTGGAGTGCACAGGGTAAGAATTATAGTTTTCAGGGCTGGTAGGTGATCGTACAGGTGTTGGGGGCAGCTGGGTGTAATAAGGAACTGGCTGCTGGAAAAAGGTGTTTGGTGCAAACACTGGGGAACAAGAAAGAGAGCTTTGGGAGGGGTGTGGGTTACCACGGTACAGATCTGCCTGCATGGCTACCATAGACTCGAAAGACTCAGTTTGGCGAGCCAGGAGGCTTATCATCTGCTTTGTGGTTTTTTTGAGAGTCAATTCCTTTTTCCTGCTTTCTGTTTTCCTCCACTCATTCACTGGATTCATACATTTTCTCTCTCCATTCCTGCGTCTTCCTACTTTCTCTGTTGTAGTGATTCATAACTGATTTGATCAATTCTTCTTTTGATTTTCGGGGTTTTTTTCTCAAGTTCTGCAAACGACGTGAGACCGGTGATCCGGCTGCATTATTCAAGGTCACTGAAAAAAACATAGATAGAAACATGTAATACACAGAGGCTACATTGTTTATTATCACACAGTGAAGGAGTTTTTAGACTTTTTGTAGCATCCTTCCCACATACCTCACATAACACAGAGAGGCCAGGGAAGCGAAGGCATGGCGAGCAATGGGGTGTTTCTGCCCCGACTGCACCTGGGAGGGGGAATTGACCGATGGGTCACTGGGGTTTATCAGCACTGGGTACAGGAGGTAGCTGGTGTCCTGCACAGGGGACAGTAATGAACAGGAAGGTGCCGAGCTGCTGGCAGGGGGGCTGGTCCGCTTAACTGCCGGCCTGCTGGTGAGGGCGGGGGGGGAAGCACAGCTGTGCTGGCTGCCTGCTGGGAAGGGTGGGGAAAAACCGGAGGGCTCCGCGGGGCTGGCTGCCTGCTGGGAAGGGGTTGGGGAGACCGGAGGGCTCCACGGGGCTGGCTGCCTGCTGGGAGAAGGGGGAGGAGGAGCAGAGGGCTCCACGGGGCTGGCTGCCTGCTGGGAAGGGGTTGGGGAGACCAGAGGGCTCCGCGGGGCTGGCTGCCTGCTGGGAGGGGGGGAGGAGGAGCGGAGGGCTCCGCGGGGCTGGCTGCCTGCTGGGAAGGGGTTGGGGAGACCGGAGGGCTCCGCGGGGCTGGCTGCCTGCTGGGAGGGGGGGGAGAAGACCGGAGCGCACCGCGTGGCTGGGGGGGGGAACGCGAACCTGGCGCCCTGCACTCAAGTATCCCTAAATTCTCAACAGGGTTTCCTACTGCCAGAGATACATCACTGCTGCGTGTTACCTGGGAAGAGAGGGAGGGTCTTCTACAGCAATGTGGATTCCGCCCTGGCCCCTATGCAGCTTGCCTGTGTGCAGCCATGGTCCCCCCACCCCTCGCTGCACAGTGGATCGAACAAGTTAGCCTGACCAGGACAAGGAACACGGTGGCTCTCCTGATAAACTTGAGAAAGCACATTGCCCACGCTCTGGCTACAACTTTTCAAGAGATTACCGAGGCAGATTACAGAGACGTGATAGAGCAAATCAATGGGCTATTCCATGTTTAGGCATGCATGCAGGCAGCCATAACCCAAATCCTCCTCTCCCAAAACATAAAAATCTGCTTACCCCGAGCACGCTCCTCAGTTTCCTCCTCACCAGCAACTTCCAGCTGCTGCGACTGGCTAGCCTCCTCCTGGCTTGAGAAGAGCTCCTGGCTGCATGCCTCCTGGGACTCCGGGTGTCTCCCTCCACCACAGTAGCCTCACTGTCGGCTTCCTCTACACCCTCCCCCACTTCTCCCTGCTCTGAACTCTCCATCGTGGTCCTCGGATTGGCAGTGGGGTCACACCCAAGTATGGCATCCAGCTCCTTGTAAAAACGGCAGGCTGTGGGGGCAGCTCCTGAGCGGCGATTTCCCTCACGGGCTTTGCAGTAAGCACTCCTCAGCTCTTTTATTTTGACCCTGCACTGCAACACGTCCCGTTCATGGCCCCTTTTCAGCAAGGACTCTGATATCTGCCCATAGGTATCATAATTTCTCCTTCTGGAGCGCAGCTGTGCTTGCACTGCTTCCTCACCCCAAACACTGATGAGGTCCTGCAGCTCGGAATTGTTCCATGCTGGGGCTCGTTTGGAGCGTGGAGGCATGGTCGCTGATTGATTGAATGATTGATTGCACTCCACACCTGGCTGAGCAAACAGGAAGGGGATTTTTAAAATTCCCGGGGCATTTAAAGGAGGGGTCAGCTGAGCCCAGGGCAGTGGAGTGTGCATTATTACCAGAGAGGCCTCTAAGGTATGCTGGGATACTTCCTTATACCCCGGAGGTCAATAAAAGCGCTGGTGGGTGTCCACACTTGCTGACCAGTGCTGGATGACCAGCGCTGCAATCGCTACACCCGAGGCTCGACCGGGTGTACGACCAGCGCTGCAACCAGGGAGTTGCAGCGCTGGTTGTGCTTTGCAAGTGTGGCCGCATCCTAAGTTGCAGCGCTGTAACCCCCTCACCAGTGCTGCAACTCTCTAGTGTAGACAAGGCCTCAGAAGAGCTACTTTGAACAGACCTGCTGCCAGGGTAGTGAATTTTACCCTCTCCAATCCCCATGGAATTCCCTACTCAAATCTGGCTGTGTGCAGAGAGAGTAAATTTCACCTACTGATAGGAGAATAGACCCCAAATCCCTTTTCAACAATCACTCTAATAGAAAATATAAGTAGTTTGTTGCTACTCTGCATATAACCATGTGCATAAATTTAGAGACATCTACACATTCAACTATATCAACATTATTACATTAATTTTAAATGTTTAACAAGCTTTTTATAAAATACTTTGAACAAAACTATACCTTCAGATGCACATGTACAACTGCCACTGAAATCCATGGGAGGAGATGTGCAAATCTAGGAGGGCGGAATACGACCGTAAGTATTCTACAGAGTATTTCTTGGAGTTTTAAACTATATTTTCTGTATTGACACTTTTTTTTCCCTTCAGTGCTCACTAAGTGCTACTTACTGTAAATGCCTTTTTTGTGTTATGGCAAGTATTCTGCGTTTCAATGTGATGCACTTAACATGTCCATGTAAATTTTTAATTTTTGGAACCAGTCACTTCATACTAGCTGACTTTAAGAGAGCTCTAGCTCTCACAACTGAAAAACTTTGCTGGAAATCAGCTCCAAGGCCTAAAAGTCTATTTAAAGATGCAAGTGTGTGTGAACAGTTAGTGCAGATGTTTTTCTACAGCAACTGTACTCGCTGAGTTTCACCATTTCCATAAAGCACATTAAAACAAGTGTGTGAACACTCTGAGATGAAAGTACCAAACACTCCTGAGACTTCCAGTGGAAAGTAGAGCTGCCTGACTTTTCTCCAAGCAGACAGAAATGCCCATGATTCAGCAGCCTGAGTAAATAAAAGAGGTCCTTATTTCCTAGTTTTGCTGGCTGGCCACACTGCAGCAGTCTCTGTGCTGCTGCCAAAGGGGATGCAAAACTGGAACTACACCCAGCAGCTGAAGGACTGTCTTTGTTAGCCAGCCAGGCCTTCCTGACCATCTTTTGGCAACAAAACTGCCATATCCTGCAAGGAAGACCTCCATCTCAGGCTTGATAGTTCTTTAGTCTGCCTAATAGCACTAAACAACAGATTTTGCCTGGTCTGTGTTGGAGGAGGACAGCTGGAAACTCAGTTAGTAGCAGAGTAACACCTGTTCAGTCACATTTCTGGGGGAAAGTGCTCACTAACCGAAAAGTGAAGTAATACCAGAAGGAGTTATTCCATGGGGGCAGGAAAGCATCAGAGTACAAAGCACCTCTGTGGTGCGAGCAGCCAGCCACTCATGTGCCAGCCTCAGTAGTTGTGAAGTCTTGAAAGTGATCTTATCCCTGGTGCTGCTGACTGAACAGTGCTGTTTCAGAAAGTTAGTCTCCAGGAAAGTACATGACATACACAAGTTTTCGCTGGAATATTCTGCAGGGCAGAAGGAGTTGCTCTGTTGTGCCTTATTTTTTATATGATTTAAACAACCTAAGCTTTGCTACCAATGTTTCTAGACAAAAAATTGCCGTGAACCTTTTAATAGAGTAAAAATATAAAAGAAAGTCCAGTTTGCCTCTGATCCACAACTGTAAGGTGTTTACAAAGATTAATAAATTTTCATAATACCCATATAAAGCATTACTGGATTCTCCCCATTTCTACCGGTGGGATTACGGAAGCACAGAGAAGCTACGTGATTGTCCGCAGGTTACAAATGGAATCTGTAATTGAGATGAAATAGAACCCAGACCTTCTGACTCCCAATTCTAGGTCATAACTGTAAGAAAAATCCTTTCCGTCACCTGCAGTGAGGAGTCACCAAAAAGAACTAATACAGCAGGATTGCCACACAACCAACAAGAAAGACACAATACTTCAGATGCCCAGACACTTCCCAAGCGCTGGTCTTGCTGATATATTTTTGCTACCTGGGCTAGTTAACTGTAACGGCAGACTGGTCACATAACTGTCCTTACGGGACTCAGCATGATGATGTATGTGCAAGTAGTACATAGCAAGGTTTCCTTAACAAGGCTGAGATTTACAACAATGGTTACTTTTGAAGGGAATATTAAAAAATACTGACAAATCAAGTATACCTAGCACAGGACATATATACATCCTATTTTATACATATATAGATACACACACACACACACACACATTATGTAATTATATATAGGCATGTGTATGTGCATGTGTGTTATTATTTATATGTATTACCCTAGCCATAGACCAAGATCCCATGGTGCTAGGTGCTGTGTTGTGTGTGTCTGCGTACATGCACAAACACACACCCTTGCTAATTTTCAGAATGACCCCTACAATATAAAATTCAAGTTAAAAATGGAAAGAATAAGTGTCAGCCGGGTAGGTCAGTTAACTTGGAAGATCATTGACTTCTGATATTTCAAATCTTTGCATTTTCTGGCAGTTACTTGAGTTTAGTGGGTATTATATATTGTATAGTTTACTTATAATGGCCATTTCCTGTTTCAGTGCTGGACAGATTTTATATTATTACTGCTGCAAATTGTCTACAGGGCTACCTTGAAAATGAGATAAAGAATCTTATGGAAACATGCAGGTGGAAAAAAAATGCTAAATGAAGAGGTTAGATATTACTTATATAAAACAATATTGTACGGTTCATTATAAGCGTATACAGTGTATACGTAAGTATTATCCTCAGGTCTTCTGGTTATGTGTCAACATAATAGAAAATGTATCATAATGTATGAGTAGTCTAACAAAGCTATTTTTTATACTTTTAATAGGATCGTCAGAAAATGTTGCAGTTTAAAGTCACTTTAAACAAAATATGCATTATTTCACAATTTCCTCCATTTATTCTGACCAGAAATATAAACCGTTCTGGAAAAGCTACAATTTTTTAATAATACAACCACCCAATTTTTTTTCACATCAATTGTCCCACGTTAATCTTACTCATTTGTCTCATAACTTATTTAACTACTTGAAAACTAATACTCTGTAATGGGTATTCAAAAGAGAAATGTGAACTTGAAAAATTATCTATAATTTACATATGTTTTTTAAATCTATCAATATTTCAAAAGTACTTTTAGAGAACTAATTAAATGCATTAACAGTTGGGTTACTGGGGGGAGCCACTTAAAGAGGTTCTACATTGACAGCAGCAGTTGGTGGGGTAACCCCCCCATTTTAAATATTGTGATAAGAAAAACAGATCCCAGAAACAACAGCTTAGACCTCATAAATGCTCTTTTTTGTAAAATGCCTTTATTGCCCAGGGAAGTCGCTAACATTCCTGTACTGCTCTCCTAAGCTAACCCAAGTCTCCAGGTCATTATGCCTTCTTCATAATACACATTACTATTACGTATGTGAAAAGGAACATAAACATTTTTCCTTGCTTGTTACTTAAGGTTCATTTGAACAGATGGAGCTCAGTGAATTCCATCTTCTACAGCCAAATTAAGGAGAAAACAGTGCATTCTTAAGCAGTTCACTTTTAACCTCGATAAAAGCTGATGTGCAGCTAGCTAGAGACCACAGTCACCCACCAATTTATTTAAGGAAACCAAGCCTTTGTGTTTTTGAAGGCAAGGCGGGGGGGAGGAGGTTGAGGTGGAAGACGTTTTCAATTGTTGGGGTAGAATCACTCTTCAGTGCTTCCCCAACACATAACTAATGATAGGTCCTGCACTCAGAGCTTACTAAGCCATGTTCCATAACTGAGAATCCCATGTTACACCATTAATTTACAGGGGCTCTTTTTTTCGGACTAAAGTACTAAAGCAGTCAACTAACACATTTGTCTACAGTTTATACATAACAAAAAAAAAGTTTAAAATTGCATTTCTTCCACTCTGTTTTTATTTCTTTTTCTATTGTTGTTTGTGTTTGTACAATATGAGTCAGATACCACCAGCACAACTCCACTGAAACTAGGGTCAGAAAAAGTCATCCCCATAACAATTATGTCAAGGATTAAGATATTGGGCGGTAAGAAAACCCCACTCCACACACATTTTAATATATTAATTTTCTCTTAGAAATCTTTACATAAAATTTAACACCAAGTGTTAAAACAAACCAAATGATTAACGACATTTTCCATGCAGAATTGCAGCAGGAAGTTAATCTTTATAGTTTGTTACTAGTAGTAGTGTTGACACTGTTTCTTAAGGACAACTATGAATGACTAAGAGAAAATGGGTCAGGTTCTTTATTAGACTTGAGTGATTTCACGGGTTTTCTGCTTTTGCTGAGCCTCACTATCTCTAGTTACCACCGTCAATGGGAGTGGAAACACTACAAAAAGAACAGGGGTACTTGTGGCACCTTAGAGACTAACAAATTTATTTGAGCATAAGCTTTCGTGGGCTACAGCCCACTTCATCGGATGTCCTGATTCTCCCTTGCAATGCAGCCCTTTGTCACTGATTCAACAGCAAAGGGCTGCTTAAACGCAGCAAAACCAGCCCCAACATAAGAGGAATTCACCAACAGCACAGAATCAGTTGAATGCACTTATGTTGCCACCTTTGCAGCTGACAGCATATGAAGCACATCCAGGGCAAGAGGAGGTGTAACCAGAACACATTCTCTATCATGTAATGGCTCTCAGATGGCTGCTATAGGCTAGCAAAATGGGTCTACTCTAAGCAATGTGGGGAGGCCACCCAGGTACAAAAGTGGGTTGAGACCATCTTTGTTCACCTCTTCTCTCCTGGCCAAACACAAAAAAAAGGAAGAAAAGAACACCTGGTTTTGCATGTTTGTACTCAGGGAGTTTTCTTCCCATTCTCCAGTCAGAGCTTGGGGGGCGAGGGGGAAGAGGGAGAAGGGAGCAGGGTTTGCTCCTTTTCTTCACCTGAAATGTGCAGAACTTGGAGATTCTGCTGCAGACCAGAGTTATCTGCACAGCCTTCCACCTGCCCTACAAGCCTCCATGGTCACACGAGCATTCTCCCAACCACCAGGGAGCTGACACAACAGATGGAGTCCCTGATAAAGTTTTAGGGAAAACACCTTGGTAGAAAACCAAGCACATGCTTGTCTTCTCCTCTGGACATTCCCCTTCTTTTAGTTTAGTCCTCATGTTCAATCTTTAAGTTATGCGTTATCTAGTCCTCTGTATGATAGGATGCATGGTGGTGAACAGGTGTGTGGGCAAAGAGATGGGTATGGACATGAAGAACAAACTGATGGGAAAGGTGAGAAAAGAGAGGTAAGGTGTTGAGAGCGAGATACATTTGGATGTGGGGGAAGTGAGTCAGGCAAAATACAGAGGAGGAGATAAAAAACAATACAAGGAAAAGACAAAGGGTTAAGAGAGGAAGAGAAACAGTAAAATGGAAAAGACATACTGTGATCTCTTAAAGGAGAAAAGAAAGGATAGTAGGGTGACCAGATGTCCCGATTTGATAAGGACTGTCTGGTATTTGGGGCTTTTTCCTATATTGGCTCCTATTACCCCCCACCCCCTGTCCCGATTTTTCACACTTGCTATCTGGTCACCCTAACAAATAGTGATAATAAAGCAAAAGCAGTGTGGTAAGTTACATTGTTTGACAGTATGATAGAATCAAACACAGTAAACAAACAGTACATAACTGCTTATTCCTTTAAATGGCAGGGATGGGTGGTACTTTTCATCCAAGTTAACAGTCCTTATCCACACTGGGGGGTTTTGCCCCAGCACAGCTGCACTGGTGCTAACTCTTAGCGTAGACATGCTGAACTAGTGTAAAAAGTGACTTGTCCTGGCAAAACTTAGTTCAGTTTGAAACCAGCGTAAGCTGCATCAGTACAAGTCACTTCAATTTTTACTCTAGTGCGGTGCATTGACAGCAAGATAGTAGGTATCAAGTACATTTTCTAGCAGCAGCTACAGACAGTGCAGGATAAAACCATCCTTGCACCTTTTTTTTCAGGTCACTGAAATGTGAAGTATGGTGGGAAGGGGCTCACAATCATGTCTGGGAGACAAAGAACAGGGAAACAGAGGGCCAAGCTGGATCCACTGCTCTTTTCTCTGGAGGGGAGGAGGAAGTAAAGGGCCTGACTGGAGCCTGTAGGTGAACAACCATGCAGATGAGAGCATGTGTTGATGGATGAAGGGCAAATGCAAGTGGGGACAAGAGTGGTTTGACACTTCCAATCCAACTACTGGCCAGACCTAACTCTTCTTCGCTAATGTAAATGAGATCTGACTCAGCAGCCCGATGTGGATGCAAGATCAAAAACTGATAAGAACAAAAATTAACACTGTCTTATGTAAATACAAGGAAATCATATCAACTATGCTCACAGTTTCCAGAACACTGAAGCGCAAATAGGTAAAGTAGTAAGGGATGCAGTGTCAGTTGAACTTCTTACATTTAAAAAATGTAAAGTTAATTAAGATCTTTAAAGGTACTTTTATAAAAGTTTGTTTGGGTGGTTTAATTTAATTCTAAGTAGGAAGGAGAAATTCTTTTAAAAAGGCAACATTTTTCTTCTCTTATATTTAGTTCCATTCAGGAAAGCCTGCTGAAACTCATGATTAACTGTCTGAAATAGAATCCTGTCCAGAAATTTCGATATCTTTGCTTTGTTAAAAGCCTGTAAGTAAAACAACCCTTTGCAGCATCCTCAGTTTAGAATGGAAGCATGGTGTGAAATACAGTAAATTAAGTCTTTGTCTGTCAGGGCTGGAAAGAAGAATTGAGCAGAATAGTTGCTGGATTTGAAATGATTTTTTTTATTAGCTTCATTTACATCCTGTCTAAGGTCTTCCGCACAACTCAAGGTGTCTTATCTCTGGCTACCAGGGGGTATTTTGCAGTCAAAGCAGTTAACATACTTTCTCTCTCTTTTTCTTTTTTAAGGCCATCTTATCTTATCAGAAAGATCTCTTCAGGCTGAGGAGAACCCACACTTATCAGAAGCTGTACAGTATATTGACAGCTCAGTGTTGCTAGAGACAAATGAAAGCTTAGGGTAGAGAAAGATCAGTTAACCTGTTCCATTCTCAGTTTAGACTAATCTTTGGTTTGTCTAACTTCAGGAAATGTTGTATGTCTTTTCTCTATTTACTTGGATACAGAGGCACATGATCACATCATCATCAGTCACTAAATCTGGTGCAGAGGAACAGCATACAGGCAGGCATTGTAATAATCCCCAAGGTAGTTTGCCTGTTGACTCCTAAGTGTCAGCAATGTGTAGCTGACCTCTATGACTCGTCCCCTACATGACCCTACGGGAGGGGATTACTTTGGAAGAATCTGAGCAGAGCAGAAGATTGCACAGCAAAAGAGATAACTTTTCTGGCATGCTACAGACACTCAAGGGTAATAAACTGGACTACCAGGGCACAGTAAGACAAAACACAAAGGGTCAGTGAATGTAACTGACCATCTGAATTATGTAAACTGATGCAGTAAAATAACCTCCCTGAAAGAGAATCTGAAGACCATCCGACAAGTCTGTTATGGGACTGGAAAATCTAGAAAGGAAGCAGTTTATTTAGGTTCGTCCTCCATAACCTGCTTTGGTGACTAAACAGCATGACATAACTCAGAGGTGGGCAAACTACGGCCCGCAGGCCACATCCGGCCTGCGGGACCATCCTGCCTGGCCCCTGAGATCCTCACTGGGGAGGCTTGCCCTCAGCTCCTCCCCCTCTGTCCTCCTCTCACCCCCCCTAGCCATGCCACCATGCGGGCAGTGGGGCTGCGCATTCCTGCCGCTTTAAGTGGCATGGTGAAGGGGGCGGCGGCAGCACGCGCACGGCGGTGACAGGATTGGGGGGGGCAGTCAGGGACAGGGAGCAGTTGGATAGGGCGGAGGTTCTGGGGCGGTCCAGGGTCAGGGAACGGAGTGGTTGGATAGGGTGTGGGAGTCCCAGGTGGCCTGTTGGGGGGAGGGGAAGTTTGGGGCAGGGGGGTCCTGGGAGGGGGTAGTCAGGGGACAAGGAGCAGGGTGGGTTGGATGGGTCAGGTGTTCTGAGGGGGGCAGTCAGGGGGCGGAAAGTGGAAGGCGTTGGATAGGGGGCAGGGGCCAGGCTGTTTGGGGGGCATAGCCTTCCCTACCCTCCATACTGTTTCGCACCCCGATGTGGCCCTCAGACCAAAAGGTCTGACATAACTAGTCAATTATAGCATCCAGCTGTAACTTAATCATATAACTAGTATCAAAGAAAAGAAAAATCTAGAATTCAGCCCTCTTGCTTGC
Organism: Gopherus evgoodei; assembly: GCF_007399415.2. NCBI lineage: Eukaryota > Metazoa > Chordata > Testudines > Testudinidae > Gopherus > Gopherus evgoodei. The sequence continues at coordinate 215,051,534 of NC_044323.1, forward strand.
CCCTGAAATGACAGTCATAGTGATAAAAATGGAAAGATTTCTGTAACATTTAATGTCAAATACAGTGAACCAGATCTAAAAAGCAGTTCAGACTGCTGATACTGATTGTACGGATCATTCACCATAATCTCAAGTGAAAAAGCAATAAGTGAACAGTTATTAAACATTTATTTGTGTGTTTAAAACTTTGTTTTTATTTTTCCCTTTCCCCTTTGTATCTCAACAACCCTTGGGCACTTTTATTTTAGTGAGAACCCAAGACTTTCCCTGCAGAGAAGGTTCTCTATTAATTGTCCATTATATTGGTGTGTCAGCACAAAGGAGAAGAGAAGGAATCCTCTTTCCAACTGGTTTCACCTCTCTCTCCTGAGAGCGATGCCCTTGTCAGGGCATTAAAGACATGAAAACCTGCCACTTATCAGAACTGTATTTGAATCGAACTACTGTCCTTGAAAATAGTAGACACCAGATACCATCAAAAGGAACCACAGTGGCAGCTCGAGTTCCACTGTGGTTTAGACAATCTTTTAAAAAAAGATTTTATGTAATTTGTGATTACATGTGATTAACAGCAATATAATTATAGCTGTAGGTCCAGAATAATGAAAGTGTATTCCCTTACATTAAAAAAAAAATGCAATAATGAAATAAAAAGTTCAGCAAAGTGTCTACCTGCTGAGTGGCTGAAACGGTAAAGTTTCTAAATGTTATATTAAAGTTTTATTATAGTGTACAGTATTTAAAATAGTTTTTGAGGAAGGAGGAGAAGGCAGTGTAAGAAAAGAGACACAGATATAATATTTTTAAGAAGCAGTCTGCAAGGTTTTCATGGTTTAAATAAGCCCGAGGGCACATGTGAATGTAAACTCATTGCTGAAGCAAATCATAAAACTTTTTAATTACTTCACACTACCAATTCTTAACAAAACATAATTCAGGCCTATTAAAATGCCACATTTGCCTTGCTAGCATGAAACAATATTTCAGAGAAATCTATAGAAATTCTATTAACCTGTTCAGAAGCAACTACAACCCAAGTTATGCTTATAATAGTTTAGAAAATTGAACCTGTTCATTTTGAACGATCAGTATGATTGTCTTCACCTTTTACAATTTGAACTTACCAGGAAAAAAAAAAGAAAAGAAGTTACGCCGTACTTTTAACAAGTAAACAAGTGTACAAATTAATTCAGAGAGCAGTAATTTTGAAAATTTTCTATGTTTAATGTGCACTGCAGTTAAACTACTTTTTCTGTACAAATTAATTTACTGCATCAGTGATCGATGTTTATGTTTAGGCAATTTTATTTCTCAGTATGGTAAAATTAGACCTAATAGTTGCAACCTGTTATGTCCAATCTGTCACTGAAATCAAATTGCCTTTTTCCTATTATTCAAGGAGCAATTTGGAGGAATTAAAGCCATCTAAAACCAGAAGACAAACAATTCTCTGTAAGGGCTCAATAGCCTGTATCATCAACCAGTTCTACAAAATAGAGATCCTTTCTAGTCAGATTTTTTTGCCATCTTTTCCTGAAATTCTAAAAAAGTTTCAACTCTGCTGAGTTACAAAAACAGTAATGTTCAAGGACAGCAGAGGAAAACACTTCTCCAAGTGAATGAAAAAGTTATTCTCCATTTTGAACAGTGGAAATGCCATTAACTGATTACACAAAACTACTAATTAAACTCCAGTCTCTGTATCCTATAATTTTTTTTATGTTCAGAAGTTTTCAGTTATCCATCCATATATCTGCCAAAAAAAAATTAAAAAATTGGTTTTGGTTTTCATCAGAGGCAAGTTAGTCTGTCATTCTTTTCTTGTCTATGAAGCACTGCAAGATCACAGACAATTATTATCTATCCCTTCCAGTATTTAAGATATGTCGGTCCAGAGTCTAAATTTTGTTTACTATTCTGCACAATATTTTCCTTGCTTCAATGAAATAGCTGTGCAGTACATCCCAGATTATTCATTTAAATCAGCTGGCACAAGATGGCTTCTGGCACTGCCTTGAAGTTGCTGTTTGGGTCCTTTTAATAGCCTGACATTTTCCCCCTCTCTCCCAGAACATTAAATATGTGCTCTTTTGGTTGCATTTTAATTTTTTATTTTTACTAACTGTACATTTCCAATGTGGAGTATAACCTCTCAGATTTCCAAGGCTCTTTGGTTTCATTTACACCTGTTTTGTTTTGGTTTTTTTTTTCCCCAAATGACTTTTTTCTTTTGATCTTTAGCCTTATTTTTGGGAGGATTCTTTTTTCTCAAGGTTGGAAGAAAGGGATGCTTTAGGCTATGTCTACACAGTATGCCTTACAGAGGTGCCGCTGTAAGGTCTCCCGTGTAGCCTGTCTTTGCCAGCAAGAGAGCTTTCCTGCTAGCAAAATAAAACCATCCCCAAAGAGACACAGTAGTTTTGTCAGCGGGAGAGCATCTCCACATTGTCCACACTGGCACTTTTCATTGGTAAAACTTTTGTTGGTCAGAGGGGTGTTTTTTCCATGCCTGACTGCCTGACAAAAGTTTTACCAACAAAAGTGCAGTGTAGACATTGCCTTAGTCTCAGAGCTAAAGAACTGGATACACACTTTTGGTCCTATTGAGGATGTCCATCCTGGTAACAATAAGAGAGAATTAAAGCTGGTTTTGAGGAGTTTCTGTATCTTTCCTCAGTCATTTTTCTCTTCATTGTATCTTTTATCACTTTTTAAATTTCAAGTAGACTCATTTTCTTGGAAGATTGCTTGGATCATCAAGTTGATTAATAATTTTGCTACTAAGCAGTACTGATTAATGTGGATTATTCAAGTGATTAATAATTTTACTGTTTTGCAGGACCAGGCTTCTCTCAATGTGCTGTTTTAAAATAATATTTTACAACTGTGATTTGCTTAGACTGATGATCTGTAACTTCTTGGATTCCCCAAGTTCAGGAAAGTGGCATGACATTATACCCAGACTCATTCTTCTGCTGTAGCGCCAATTATTACAACAGCCCATAAAACATTTCCAGATGACAATGTCTAAGAGGTTGGTGAGCTGATATTCCTGCTTCTTAAACAGTGCCTGCTTTGCTATTCCTCCTTCTCTCCCCACTTGTTTGTTTGTTTGTCTCATCTGTCTGATCTTATCACAAACCAGACTGCAAGCATTTTTTTCTGTCTGTACAATGTCTAGCACAATGGGTACCTGAGGCTTGATTGGTGTTCCTAAGTGCTAACATAATGCAAATGATAAAGTAATAATAATTAATTCCCCATTTTTATTGCTTCATGTGACGGACCTACGGAGGTAGAAGTAAACAAAATTGGTGATGGGGTTAAAGCATTTGATGTGGAATGTAAAACACATGTCTTACTCTTAGCATTTGAAGGAAGGCCCACAATACATTGTACTCTACGATTACATTTACACGCTTTCCCTTGACTCACTGAAAATGGCCAATGAACCAAATAATTATTTATCACCTACTGTACAAGATTTCCTGATTTCCTGATTGTGTTTTGACTTCTGTTGTGCTGATACTGGACTTCACAGCATAATCGGTCTCCATAGCAGCATATAAATGCTTAATCTATTTCTAAAACTAATCAGTGGTTTGTCTGTTAGATAAAGCAAAATCTAAATGCTATATATAGTGGAACTTTTACTTAAAAATAAGCACTGAGGTACACAGAAGTTCAGTATGACTGGAATTACAATTTGCATGGTGCTATGCGTTGGATCAGTTTTGGTCTTTCTTTGTATTTCCTTTGAAACTAAATTTCACCATAAGCAAGTCTAATTGTACTTGGATACTGGATATACCCTTCTTTCACTAAATGAAACTTTATTTATTTGATCATTTGTAAGGCGCCAACTATAAGGCATCTCTGTGCTGTAACGAAGAACCAAATATGACACATTTAAAATGGGAAACAAAATCTAATAGCAAGTTAAAGAACATTGCATGGACTGAATTTAAGGGAACCTCTCCTGCCCCCAAAAGATTCAAGTCCTAAATACTCTGAGGCTAGGGAAAAACAAAAGGGTAGCAGATGTAAAAACAAAGGGAGGGAGCCCATAAAACAGACAATGATGGGCCAACTGAAACAAACAGGGCTTGCAGCGTGCCTTAAAGGCAACCAGCAAGGGGCTCTGGCAGGCCACCTCTGGGAGGGAGTTCCACAAGCGAGGACAAGACTGACTTGCCCCCGGCCTACTCTTGATTGAACCTACTGAGAAAAAGCAAACCAGATCCAGCTGAGAGTAACTGCTAGGCAGAGACGTGAAGAGAGAGGCTATTGCTCAAGAAATCAGGGCCTAGAATTTGAAAGACTTTATATGCTGAGACCTTGGATTGTATTTTCTAACATATCAGTTTTCAGATATTCTCTTTGCTCCTATCCTAAAGAGCAAGTGGCAACCTCTGGATCATTTTCAAGGCATACCCAATTAGGATCACATTACAGTAGTCTAGCCTAGATGAAACAAAGGCCCAGGGACTATGGTGAGGTCCATGTTCAAGATAAACAGGCAAGACTATTCAGATAAACTGGATACTCATTACCAGTGGTATGGAAATGTGCTCCTTCTTGCTGGTGAAGGCATGTTAGGATACTGATCACTGGTCACTCTTGACCAGTGGTATATACTAATCTTGGAATGAGGCACTAATCATTTACATCAAATGAAAAGCAAAAGCCTCCCCTCACACCTTCACTAACAAGCAAGGGCACAGTTCTACCCTAGTCATAGGTGTTGGAACTAGGGTTGCTGGGGGTGCTGCAGCATCCCCTGGCTTGAAGTGGTTTCCATTATATACAGGGTTTACAGTTTGGTTCAATGGCTCTCGGCACCCCACTATAAAAATTGTTCCAGCTCCCTTAACCCCAGTCATAGTGAGCATAAACTAAATAAAAAAAACCCAAAAACCCTGTAACTCAGTCAAATCAAACTGCTTATTCACTCCATCTGGCTCTAACATGACTACATCAGAAATCAACAACCTTCTGGTCTGATCGCGATCTACTTGGCAAAGAAATATGAAAAATATCACAGCAAACAACTACTGACTCTATTTCAGTCTGCAAACAATCCCGATTAACCAGGCTGCATGCCACATGAAACAGTTGCAAGCTTTTTACATATATTTTTATTACAACAAGCACGGTCCTCTGGGTTTTGTCCTATCACAAGCTTGGACTTCAGGACGTGGTGATAGTATTCTGGGGCTGCTATTTAGAGAGTGGAATGTCTGATGAAAGGCTATACTCTCCCTGACTTTTCTTCCTTTGAATACTTGGCTTTTGTTTTCTTGGCTCTGATGCCTGCTACTTGAGTCATGGATTACCAGACTCTGAAGCTTACTATTTTGTTTTTAAGTGAAATTTCCAGCTCCTAGTCTTTATTTTGATACAAACTCATTACCTTGGAGCGATTTCAACTTGCAGATTGATTTTCCTTCTTCACAAATTACAAGACTTTGTTCAATTTATGAATGATGGTTTGAACCACACCAAATTATCTTAATCCCGAGACATGAACAAAATCTTGTCCCAGATTTTGTCTTCTCATGCGGTGTTATTTTAAAATTTCAATGAAGATTTTAACAAATTACTGATCATTTCTGGATCCTCATTTTCTGCAATTTTTGGATTTCTTATAATAGGAAGACTGTTGGAGATAGAAAATAATTTTTCTAGATCTTAACCACTTCACTGCAGCCTAGCATTCCAGGAGTGCTGGGTACAATATGCCTGCAATGCTCAGAATATGCCCAGAACACCCAAACAAGCCAACAAAATCAATGAAATATTAACAGAGACATGCAGCTGGTATGAAGGAGGACCAGCTACAAAGGAGTCAGGCAATACTTTGAAGGCTAATCTGTTTGATATATTATTATGCTACAGAAATACTGCAGGATACTCAAAACTAGAGATTCAGAATGAAATACCAGTCCCACTGAAGTCAATAGGAGTTCTGCCATTGACTTCAACAAGGTCAGTATTTTATCCTTGGTATAGATCTGACTAGATGTAGGTTTATTTCAACTTTGCTGCTGGAAAGCCTAATGGTAATATTCAAAATAGGGCTGTTGATTAATTGCAGGTAACTCACGTGATTAACTCAAAAATTAATTGCAAATACAAAAATAATTGCGATTAATTGTAGTTTTAACAGTAGAATACGAATTGAAATTTATTACATATTTTTGAATGTTTTTCTACATTTTCAAATATATTGATTTCAATTACAACACAAAATACAAAGTGTACACTGCTCACTTTATATTATTTTTATTACAAATATTTGCTCTGTAAAAATAATAAAAGAAACAGTATTTTTAAATTCATCTCATACAAGTACTGTAGGGCAGTCTCTTTCTCATGAAAGTGCAACTTACAAATGTAGATTTCTTTTGTTACATAACTGCACTCAAAAATAATGCAAAACTTCAGAGCCTACAAGTCCACTCAGTCCTACTTCTCATTCAGCCAATCGTTAAGACAAACAAGTTTGTTGACATTTATGGGAGATAATACTGCCCACTTCTTATTTAGTGTCACCAGAATGTGAGAATAGGCATTTGCATGGGACTTTTTTAGCTGGCACTGCAAGGTATCTACATGCCAGATATTCAAAACATTCATATGCCCCTTCATGCTTCAGCCACCATTCCAAAGACATGCTTCCATGCTGATGATGCTCATTAAAAAAATGTGTTAATTAAATTTATAACTGAACTCCTGTGGGGGGGCGGAGGGGGAATTGTATGTCTCTGGCTCGATTTTACCTGCATTCTGCCATATATTAATGTTATAGTAATTTTGGATGATGACTCAGCACGTTGTTCATTTTAAGATACTTTTACTGCAAATTTGATAAAATGCAAAGAAGGTACCAATGTGAAATTTCTAAAGATAGTTACATCACTCAGTCCAAGATTTAAGAATCTGAAGTGCCTTCCAAAATCTTAGAGGGATGAGGTGGGGAGCATGCAGTCACAAGTCTTAAAAGAGCAACATTCCAGTGCGGAAACTACAGAACCTGAAACACCAGAAAAGAAAATTAACCTCCGCTGGTGGCATCTAACTCAGATGCTGAAAATGAACATGCGCTGGTCTGCTCTGCTTTGGATCATTATTGAGAAGAGCCCATCATCAGCATGGACACATGTCCTCTGGAATGGTGCTCAAGCATGAAGGGAAATATGAATCTTTAGCGCTTCTAGCACATAAATATCTTGCGATGCCAGCTACACCAGTGCCATGCAAACACTTTCAGGTGACATTCTGAACCAAAAGTGGGCAGCATTATCTCTTGCAAATATAAACAAATTTGTTTGTCTGAGCAACTGCCTGAAAAAGAAGTAGGACTGAGTGGACTTGTAGGCTCTAAATTTTTACATTATTTTATTCTTGAATACAGTTATTTTTTGTACATAATTCTACATTTGTAAGTTCAACTTTCACGATAAAGAGATTGCACTACAACATTTGTATTAGGTGAATTGAAAAAGACTTTTTTGTTTTTATTTTTTACAGTGCAAATATTTGTAATCAAAATAAAGTAAGCACTGTACACTTTGTATTCTATGTTATAATTGAAAGCAATATATTTGAAAATGTGGAAAACAACCAAAAATATTTAAATAAATAGTATTTTATTACTGTTTAACAGTGCAATTAATGGGATTTTTTTTTAATCACTTGACAGCCCTAATTCAAAACAAATGACTATTTTACTTGGGCTCACAAAAAAAAACTAAACTTATGATAACTTCTCAAAAGTTTACTAACTCAAGTACTAGAGCTCAAGGGGCTAATTGCATCTCCCCACGTTAACACTATTATGGCAGTTCCTGCCTTTGATATGTTGCATTGAATAAGTCCTTCTATCCTAGGAATGTTTTTAACTTCCAACTGATAAATATTGTATCCAAAGTTTTGAGGCACATTGTCATTTTATTTTACATTAATAAGTATCTCTATGGAGTTCATCACTGCCAAATCTGAATGCCTAACAATTTAATTTATGTATATTAAATTTATTTTAAAGTGCCTATTTAGGACTCTAAAGAACATATAAACAAATGGATAAATATCCAAAAAGGAAGATTTACCTTCCTTCACAAAGCTGTGTGTTCTAAAATACAAATTGCTCCATTAATTAACTTCAAATAAATATTCCTCAAGTCACCCTTCCCATAAAACCGCATGAGGTCAACAGATCCAGGCTGTGTTGAGCCAGGGAGCGGGGATTGTGTTCCAGAGCTGAAGATTCCTCATGGAAAATGCTCTGCTTCCAATCATCTCCCTTTCAAACTGCTAGCCTAATATTACTTTCCCTTATTAGCAACTGCTCTAGTTGCCACAGAAATGTTATACAATCAAGAATGGGAGGGAAGTTGTTGGCAAGATAACCTCTGTATTAAAATATGTTCCATGTTTTAATAGGTCAGTGGATTTTTGTTTTCAAATTTGACTCTAGAAAACTTTCAGATGTATTTGTACAGTTCTTTTGTCTTTCAGCAATCATGCGTTCACTGGGTGACTAAATATTCCTAGTGCCAAAAAGGTCAAACTGCTTTGGTCAGGATTTCAGCACTAGGTAGTGAAAATTCTCCCCCCTATTCTTAATCATTTTTGGCAACAATCAACTCACTTTCTTCTACTGAATACATTGCTGATGTATTACTTGAGTACTTTTTTTTTTAAATCAATTAACATTATCACCTTTCTTTGTTGAAGTGAGTTATTTTCATCTTATCGGAACTTGCACATTTATAGACTGATAACAATGTATTTGTGATTTCCCGCAATTATTACAGTAATTATTTATTCACTGGACTCCCCAATTTCTAAACAGGAAATAATTTGCCTGAAACTTTGTTTACAGTAGTTCTATTTTCTCTGCTAAATTATTTATTCCAGTTGTAACACTCCATTTTTTAAAAACTGCATTGGCTTCCACTCCGGCATCATGTTAAATTTTTCTTAATTGCAGGTGTATTTAGGTGTTTTTGGTTGGTTTTCAGACTTTGACAACTTTTATCTTATTTACTGATCTGATTTGTTCACCCTACTTAAACCCTCATCTAACAGAGGGTCATCAGCTACTCCAAAGCTTAAGATTTGTTTCCTAAGAAAGATACGCCTGGAGGTCACAGTCCCAATTATGATCTCATTTAAGCCACTTTTACACCAGTGTAACTCCATTGACTTTGGTGGTTTTACTTCTGATATACACTGGTGAGAGATCAGATAAGGCCCATAAAGTCTGTTTAATAAACTGCTTTGCAGCCCTTCATGATAAAACATGACACCAATTTGCTTTGTTGTTAGCAATAAATAATAATAATAATTCATGGAAATGAAAGCTAAACAACAACACTATATACATTTGGCTTTTCTTCCCCCATTTCCATTTACAACAGCCAAACTGCCTGCTCTGATTTTTATGTAAAACTGCAGATGTCTTCTTATTAATCAAGATTCTAATACATTCCAGATGAACAAACAACTTCACCACTGCAGCACGTATCACTCTTCTTAAACCCAGGATTTATTAGAGCAGCCTGTTCCAAGATCTCAGCTTAAAAAAGACGGTTTATTGTTCCTTGCTCCTACAGCAGAGGCCTAATAAATGCATTGAAACTGTGTCTTTGTCCCTTTGCAACACAGTATTCAAAGAGATTTCCAACCCTACAGCGTAACATTATCCAACTCCTCTGAAACTCTAAGTATTTGCCTCAAATTCAATCATCCACATACAGAAATCATCATGGAAATATCAATACAAATGCAATACGTCAGTGATGACATTACAGCAAAGGTGTCCCAGAATCCTTTGCAACATTTAATATTCACCAAAATATTCCTAGATGCCATCTTAAAATATAAATATTACATTTTAAAAAGCACACTTTGGTAAACAGCAGAATATTTAGGTTTTAGCTTTTTTTTTATCCCCATAAAACACCTAATTTAAGGGAAATTATCTATTCACAGGATATAACTCACAGCTATCATTGTGTGCTGTTGATATTTCACTGGAAGCTTAGTTTGTAATCTAACCAATCAAAATCTGTTTAGCTACTGCTATTTAAAAATTAAATTCTCCACTGCGATAATTATTCTGTGTGCTTTATCCTCCACGCCTCTATAAATGGAGAAAATAGGTTCTTGCTATGTAATCAACAAAGAAACTGAAAGGGAAATAATGATAAACTGTAAAAGCTTAAATCATCTCAATGTATGGCTAGGAGCGTTTTTTAATTTTATAATATTGGCACCCTCTTTGCAACTTTCAGCTTACTAATATGCTTACTAGTACTGGATTCCTAGGAGTGGCTCTATAAATAATTTCTATGTAGAGCAAACCAGGGAGAAAAACAGGTTATAATATTAACCATATCAAACTTATTTTTAATTAAAGAAATAGAAAAGTCCATTCTTTCGGGGATTTGGGAAAATAAGGTACCCAAATGACAGCAATTAACTTCATTAGTGTCTGCAAATACCTACTTTTCTAATACATTCCTATTTTTCCATATGTTCTACTAGTGACATGTGTACAAATTAACATTATATTTACAATTTAATGTTCCAATTCATAAAAATTATGCTTCAATTGGACAGGATTTTCAATATTTACTAAAAAAAAGTATGTATCTTTACAATTCATTCTGCACTTCTAGGGCATTCCCCCCATCTCCTTTTACACAACTGGACACAGTTTAAGGCTGCAAAAATCCAAGAACATGGTGGAATGCAGAAAAAGATGAAGAAAACACCTGCTTCAGGGAGAACAGCATGTGTTTGAGGGTTTTTTGTTTTTTTTTAAGTAAAATTGGAAAAATTTGCAAAAAGACCATGAGAGCTACTAAAATGCCCTGTTGTAACTAGTATGTTATCTAGATATTTTCTTGGACAATTTATCTTCACAGTCATTACATGCAATAAATATGACAAGTCCTACCTCATATAGCATATCTTTTGTTAACTTTTGTTCTCAACAGTAGGATTTCATTTGCAGCACACACATTCAAAACTCTTACTAACTTTTGTTTAAAAATAGTTTAAAAGGTACTGATGTTAAGAAGAGTAGCACAGCCTGATTATTACTACAGCAGTGCAGTACAATCAAGAAAATATATTTACAAACTAGATATCTTAGTTCAAAATTCTCATTTACCTTAATCACATCATCATCATTACCCAGTACATGTATGAATACAAAGCGGTGTTAGGTCTGCGTAGTTTTTATGGAAAAGTAAGCCTTATCAAATGATTCTTGTTGTAAAAATAGTCTTAAAACACTGGGGATTTGTTAGCCATTGGGGAAAGGGAGTACTTCAGGGTATTCTACATCTCCAGAGAGAAACACAGAAAATGCGTGATGAAATGGCTTTTATTTTTGTATGCTCTCTGATTTATTTTGGAAGACATTCTGAAACCTATTCGCAACCCCTGAGGGGGCCCCAGAGTCCCAGGTGAGAAGTGTAGCCTTCAATGCCATTACTCACCTCTTCCTCTTTCAAGTCAACCCACTTATAATATGTATCTCATGTATCTCATGTGACTGCAAAAACCAGGGAGCTCACACATTTCAGCCTTTATAACTCTTTGGCAGAAGCCTACATTTAGAGTATGTACCAAGTAAGCTAGTACTCATTTCGAGCATCTATGCCAGAGGTAGGCAACCTACGGCACGCGTGCCAAAGGTGGCATGGGAGCTGATTTTCAGTGGCACTCACACTGCCTGGGTCCTGGCCACCAGTCCGGGGGGCTCTGCATATTAATTTTAAATGAAGCTTCTTAAACATTTTAAAAACCTTATTTACTTTACATACAACAATAGTTTAGTTATATATTATAGACTTATAGAAAGAGACCTTCTAAAAACATTAAAAATGTATTATTGGCACGCAAAACCTTAAATTACAGTGAATAAATGAAGACTTGGCACACCACTTCTGAAAGGTTGCCGACCCCTGATCTATGCACTGTCTTGTATCACATTAGTTCAGGGAGAAGATTGCTATGGTACGATTACTGCTGTGAGGGAGAGAAGTTGAGGCTCACCTCCATCTCTTTTTCTCTATGCACGTATACAGAAACGAGTAAAAGCATTTCCTTTACTACAGTGCTGAGTTCTCTCTGCTAAGAGTGGGTCTGACATTCATATCAGCATCACCACACTGCATTTACATATAATATCGCCAAATATCAAACTGTAGGATCCAGCCCCAAAACCTGTATTTCCTACTATGATCTTCCTACCAAGCTTTGGCTTTAAAGAGAAGATTGCAATCTTCAAGATGTTCTGCAAGGATAAACAAGAGTTTGTTCGCGCCAACTCCTTTACACTGTTCTGCTGACTTTAATTCTTACAGTGATCAGGATACAAATGCAGAGCCTGAACCTGAATTGTGCTGAGCCTCTGCTGAGCAGCGTCAACTTTCCTTGCAGGCCTTAATCTGCCATTTCTCAGTACTTCAAATGGGAACAGCAAGCACTCTGGTGAACTGCCTGATGAACTGTCTATTCTGCAAGAATCTCTATCTCTTCCTGAAATACTATTTCATATTTTTTTGTAATACTCCTATGTAAACCACAACAGACCGCAACAATGCATTAGGGATGTGTCAACACTAGGATTTTTCTCACCATTTATCTAGTACCCATGCTGCTCCTCTGGTGTCAATAACTGTAGAAGAACTGGAACAGACATGGCATAGATATCTTTTATCCCATGTCATCCTACCTGTACGATGTGGGGGCAATGACTGTGCTCTGTTTACTTCTATTGTTGCCAGTTCCAGTGCTAGAAAATGATGTGAAAAGTCCTAGGGCAGACAAGGCCTAAGAAAAGTATTTTTTCTCTTTTTCAGCAGTAGAAGACACAAAGCAGTGGCACAAAAGAATGTGCCACATCAGGAAACTAGCCCTTTTCACTTAGATACTGAGAGTGCCTGCATTTAATTTGTGTCATATTGTGATGCTTTTTCTTTACCTGGAAGACTCAGATTATCTGTCTAGCTATCAGGGCTTTTACAGAGCATCTGTCATGATGATACCTGAGCAACCTGAGAATAAGTTGGGCTTGAGGTGAAATTATAGTATTGGCCAATTTAGGCATAGCAGGAGATTTAGAAGAAGGTTTTTAAGAACTGTAGCCTCTTATGGCTGGTACTAAAAAACCTGCCGTCTCCCTCCAAAAATTAAGATATATACCAGTATTTGTAAAGAAAGCAATGAATCATACAAACTTTTTTGCACTGTAAAAGGCTGATGTATATTCTTATGCTTCTATGTGAGATCAGTGCACAAATACACTATGTATTTAACAGTCAATATGTTTATTTTGAGGGCTGTCTGAGTCGTTTTAAGCTTTGTATTAGGTTATTAAAATCCAAGATGAAAATATTGCAAGTGATAAGAATGTTATAAGTTTACGGCATGTATAAAACATACTCTCATAATACTGATGATAGTTAATTTTTTCTCCATGATCTTTTGCACACAGGTCAATGCACTTATTGTATGCCTGAATCTGTATGAATGCTACAACACAAAGAATACAGCAAAAAGATGGACATTGGAGGTGGGGTGGGTCATAAGAGGAGGTCGGGAAACAGATGGAAAGGAACAGCTACTTACTGTAAATTTGAGATGTGAGGCAGATGTGTATTACACTTAGATGTGTGCATGCTCAGTGTGCCAGAGCCAGACACTTTTGCCTAGTAGTACCTGTAGAGGGACAGCACCTACTCCTCATGCCTGTGGTCCCTCCCCTGCTACATGAGCACCACTCCATCTCCCCTCAGTTCCTTTGCACCAAAAGCCCCTGAGAGTACACTCCAATACAGAGAGGACAGAGGATGGGTCTTGGAATACATGTCTGCAGCACATCTTGAAGAACCACAGTTACAATAAGTAACCGTTTCTTCAAGTAGATGCAGATGTGTATTCCACTTAGGTGACCTGTGAGCAGTATCCCAACCCAGAGGCAGGGCTCAGAGTCTACTGCAATATGGATCACAGGACTGCCCTTCCGAGGCCTGTGTCCACTCTTGAAGATGTGGTAATAGCATAATGGTCTGCAAATGTATGTATGAGCGACCACAAGGCTGCCCTGCAAATGTCCAGTATGGAAATGTCACTGAGGAACGCAACTGATGTTGCTTGCGCTCTCATGGAGGCGTAGCTGAAGTTATCTCATAGGCAGCCTTGCTACAGGATGTTATCCCCAGAGAGGGTCTGTGTAGAGACTGCTTGCCCCTTTCTGCGTCCGTACATTATGCAAACAGACGAGGCGAAACATGAAACAGTTTAGTTCAGTATAGATACCAGGCTAGACATTGACTGACATCCAGAGTATAATGGCACTGTTCCTCTGGGAAAGAGCATGGCTTAGGGAAAAACACTGCTTGATTCAGATGGAACTGAGAGACCACCATGGATAAAAGCTTTGGAAGTGGTCACAGTGTTATCTTGTTCTTGGAGAACTTGTAAGGCAGCTCAGCCATTAGGGCCTGCAACTCACACACTCTTCTTGCTGAAGTATTGGCTATCAGGAACGCAGGATGGAAAGTGCAGCCTTGGTTCTGAGAGAGCAGGCTAAGATGGAGAGGAAGCAATATGGCAGGATGAACTGACAGAGCAAGGAGATCTGAGAACCAGCATTTTCTCAGCTATACTGGAGCAATAAGGATGAGCTTGGCCCGAACCACTTTAAGCTTGGGGATGATCTGAGGAAAGACAGGACTAGATGGAAAGGCATACAGAACAGTCGACTGTGAGCTGCAGTGGAACGCATCTGACAGTGAGCCCGGGCTGAGGTCCCCTCGAAAGCAGAAAAGTTGACACTTCCTGTTTTCCCTTGTTACAAACAGGTTGATTGTGGGGATGCTCCAGGTTGCAAAGCTGACCTGGAAAACATTCTCCTTCAGGAACCACTCGTGGCTCAGGAAGAAAACCCTGATGAGATGAGTTGCCCACGAGACAATTTTATACACCTGGCAAATGGACTGCTACCAGGGTGAAGTCTTCTTTGACACAAAAATGGCCACAGGTTGCTTGCCTCCAGGTAGAGTACCCTGGAATTTCCCACCCCCCCTTTGCTCGTTCACATAGTACAAACACACGCAGACTGTTGCGGACTGAAACTGCAGACTGAGGTAGAGCTCTTGAATTGCCTGGAAGTGGTCAGTGTGCAGGAATTCGCTCAACCTCATGTAATCTAACAGGACCCAATTAACTTGATTTTTCAGTGAGACCCAGCGGTGACTTTGCAGTATTTAAAATGAATCTATAGGTTCAGCAAATAGAACGTGGTGTTGATGTGGGCAAGAACCCCCTCTCTGGAGCCACCTTTCAGCAACCAGTCACCGAGGTATGGGAAAATGTAGATTCCCTTCCTCCTGAGATATACCATGCATTTGGCAAAGACTTGGAGGGCAGAAGAGAGGCTGAATGGGAGAACCATATACTGAAAGTGGCATTCTCCTACCACAAAATGGAGATTCACCATATGAAAGTAAGCATCCTGAAGATCCAGAACAGTGAACTGTCATTCTGAGACAGCAGGACGACAGTCGATAGAGTGACTACGCGGAACCTCATGTACTTGATGAATTTGTTGAGACCACAAAGGTTTAGAAAGGGTCTAATCCTGCCCTTGGATTTCGGCATCAGGAAGTGCCGGGAGTAAAAGCCATGGCCCTGGTATTCCTGCGAAACTTCGTTCACCACTCCCAATTTCAACAGAGAGCTGACCTGCTTGATGAGTCATGTCTCGTGAGAAGGGCCCCTGAAGAGAGATGGGGAACAGGGACGGGAAGGGAGCGTAGAGAGGAACTGGACTGCATAGCTGGATCTGACAGTATCTAGGACCCAGCTGTTGGAGGTAATCAAGTCCCAGGCATTGTAAAAGTGGGGCAGCCTGTACCCAAAGGGACAGAAAGATGAAGAGGGGGCAGTGTAACGACTGGACCAGTGTGCTGGACGAAATAGTCAAAGTGAGTGCGTGGCCTGTGCTGAGGTAGGGCGTGTGAACTGTCCGAAGCCAGAGCCCAATTGCTTCCTTCTTGTGGGATCTATTCCTCATTCTAGGGTAGTCCTGTTGTTCTGAGGGGAAAGGCTGAGCAAAGGAATGCGGCAGGCAATACTGCTGGACCTCATAGTGGCATACTTGCTTGACGGCATGTACACTCTCAAGGACCTCAAGGTAGCCTTGGAATCCTTGAAGGAGTGCAAAGTATCATCAGTCTTGTCTGAGAACAAAATTTGGCCATCAAAGGGCAAGTTCTCGATGGCTTGCTAGATGTTCAGAGCTATCTCCAGAGTTTCAAAACCAGGAAGACCTCTTCATAGTTATCACCATTATTCCTCAACACCGACGATGGAGAATGGCTCCTTTGCCTCTTTGGCAAGTCACCTGACCCAGAACAAGAGGCGGCAGCACTTTCCGAGTCCGAGGGCAATCTTCGGCCCAAGGAGATCAGGCCACATGGCCTGTTCGAGCTGGTGCTGCTAGAGGCGAATGTCCTGCGCCATCTGAGTCCTCTTTTTAAATGCTTTACAAACAGTGTTCTTTAAGGAGGGCCTCGCTGAGACACAAAGGACAGTGACTATCTACTAACACCATCTACTGACTTAACTAAGTACATACAAATAAACTGGGCTAAGACAAATGCAAGGTTCTGAGACTGCAGACACGCAGGGCTCCGACTCCAGCCAGGGGCTATAAGAAGACACTTAAAGGGTCCAGGGAGCACCACCTCAGATACCCAGGGGAGAGTCCACAGCCACAGGGTACAAATGCCACCCCTTTACGGGTACTGCTAGGCAAAAGTCTGGCTCCAGCATGCTGGGTATGCACACATCTAAGTGGAATACACATCTGCATCTACTCGAAGAAGAAGAAATATAATCCCAATGGAAAATACCTCTTTTCTCCATAGAGATTTCACAGCTGGGATTTACATAGATTCTTAATCAATGAACTTTTAACTACAGTATTTCCACAGCAGTAACAAAATGGTGGTACAGAAGAAAGGGCAAATTAAACACACTTCTGGTGGGGACTTTCAACCTACTACTCAATACCTGCTGATTCTCCCAACTTCCTCTGCTTCCTACTCTCTCCCTACCCCAAACCAGATTCATCTTTCCATTTCAAAACTGAGTTTTTCTATGTAGAGAAATAGCAGAGAAATACATGTTACAACACTAGAAAGGAAAAATAAATATTGAAAATATTCATTTGTCCACTAAAATATTCCAAAAAGGTCAGCGGTAACGCACTACATACAAATCAAGGCACATTAGTGAGTATTTTTCATTTTAACACAGCAGTGGATATAAGAACCCCTGGTGTAAGCACTCTTGCCTCCTATCTAGCCTCCCCCACCCCACCTTCTTGAATGGTGAAGTAAATAATATATAATACAACCCATGTGGGAGTCCAAAGTGGATGGGTTTCTCCTCCCCTCATTCAACCTTAACAGTTACACACAATTGTCACTAGATTTTTCCTAGTTTTTCATTTCTGTGATTACAGACCTTTGTCTTACATCTCTGTCTTATTTCTCCCTCCCATCTTCCCAACCCCAATTTTTTTAAGCACCCCCGCAGGTATATAATGGAGTGGTGGCACACGTAAGAAAAGTGGTTGAAAGAACTGAACTAGCACAATGAAAACCCCATGTAAATATTATGCAAATTTGTTATGTATCAAACCTGCCGTGCAAATTTACTACATTGCAGAAAGACTATAAAACAGTGATTTGTCTTGTATACACTTTTAATATATTCCAAACCATGTGTATTAGATTGTCTATTTCTGTTAGCCAGATCATTCAAACTTTTAAGTGCAAAGTAAATATAAAGTGTTACATTTTTAATAATATGCAGTCATACCACATGCTTTTCTTGCTTTCCACCTCCAGTGTGGTCCAGGAACACATAATTGCTTCTTTTTCCCTAGTTATCTAATCATTATACTGAATGTGAACCTGTTCGCCATTACTTTACATTTTACAATTATTGTAAAAGCTACTTTCAGTGTTCTAGAAACAACTATAAATCTTAGCAGTTAATGGATTATGGCTCCTTAAATTTCATGTTTTGCATGTGCATACAAAAAGGAAAAGCAAAAGGGATTTTAATAGTTTTGCTTAGTTGTATATAAAATTACACTCATCTGCAGCACAAACATCAATGTGTTTATTATATACCAACTGCTTAAATTCTACTTTCTGTTCCTGTTTCTGGATTTGCTGATTTTGAAATGTGTAAGCTTACTTCCATTTAAATTATTCTGCCTTCTTAATCCTTAAACTAAGAAACCAGTGCATCCTATTTCTTATTGCTCACAATTAATTTCCTTTTTCAAATGAGTCAGTTACCAAGGAATTATAAGCTATACTTCCCTACCAGGACAAAAAGAAAAGAAAAGAATAGCAAGTCACATCTGCCCTGATAAAGGCCAAAATGTCCAAATCTCTGGAATCAGTCCTCCTTTTTCCTCATAAAATGTTGTGGTTTTTTTAACCTTGTTGAAATTTTGGAATTTATTAAATAAGCTTCTCAAAATACATGATATAGCTGAACTCCACTATTTTCCCCTTTTAATAAGGAAGTAGTACAGTATCATTTCATATTGTGATAAACAGTGTGATCAATAGTTTGTAGTGTTGTAGCTGTGTCGGTCTCAAGATATGAGAAAGACATGGTAGGTGAGGTAATATATCTTTTATTAAACCAACTTCTGTTAGTAGAAGGTACACACTTTTATCTATACAGACTTGAGGAAGAGCTCTGTGATGTTCAACTTCTGTTGGTGGAAGGCAAAATCTGTTGATCCAATAAAAGATATCACCTCACCTACCTCGTCTCTTTCATTGTTATCAATAGAGTAAGCGTGTAGTGAGATGTGAACATGTGAATAAACGACCAGGTGGTGACCCTGCAGATATCTTGAATTGGCACCTGGTCCAGGCAGGCCGCTGTGGCTTGCACCCTAGTTGAGTAGGCGGTTACAATCACTCGAAGAGGCCCCTTCGCCTGATCATAGCAAAATCGGATGCCGGTGATGATCCATGATGAAATTCTCTGGGTGGACACCAGATGACCTTTCATCCTATCTGCTACCGTGATAAACAGCTGCGTTGATTTACGGAATGGTTTGGTCCTTTTGATATAGAAGGCTAGAGCTCTCCTGAGGTCCAGGGAGTGCAACCTACATTCCTCCTCAGACTTATGAGGCTTTGAGAAGAAGACTGGCAAGAATATGTCCTGGCTCATGTGAAACTGCAAAATCACATTGGTTAGGAAAGGTGGGTGTGGCCTCAGCTGGACCTTGAAGAACACCATATAGGGTGGCTCCGAAGTAAGTGCCCTAATCTCAGAGACCCTTTGGGCAGATGTCATCACCGCCAGGAATGACACCTTCCAGAACAGCAGAAGAAGAGAACAGGATGCCAAGGCCACGAAGGGAGCCCTCATGAGCCGTGCGAGCACCAGAATCAGGTCCCACATGGGGATGGGGTCTTGGACATGGGGATAGAGTCACTCCATAACTTTCAAGACCAGACTGTCACATCATAAGCAAAGACCAACCTGTCCTGGAAAGGAAGGTGAAGGGCTGATATGGTGGCCAAGTGGACTTTAAATCAATGAAAGGGACAAGCCCTGGAGCTTGAGATGCAGAAGGTAGTCCAGGATCAACTGCAGCAAAACCTGCTCCAGGCCTTGACTCGAAGCCAAGCACATGAACCATTTCCATGTGGCCAGGTAGGTTGCTCTAGTGGAGGGCTTTCTGCTCCCCAGTCAGATGTGCTGAACGTGGGCCGAACACTCCTGCTCTTCAGCAGTTAACCATGCAGCAACCAAGCTGTTAGGCGCAGCACAAATAGTCTCCTGCATTCGAATCTGTCCTGGTTCTGGGATAGGAGATCCGGCCAGAGAGGCAGCTGCTGTGGGGTCGTCACCGACAGGTCCATCAGCGTGCCGAAACAGTGTCAGTGAGGCCAAGCTGGAGCTATTAGGATCACTTTGGCCCTGTCCCGCTTGATCTTCATGAGGACTCTGTGAAGCAGTGGCACTGGTGGGAATGCGTGCATTAGAGCCCCCAACCATGGGAGTAAGAAGGCATCTCACAAGGAGCCTGTTGATCCCCCCCCCCAAAAGAGCAGAACATGTGAAATTTCCTGTTCTGATGAGTCACAAACAAGTCCACTAGGGGAGATCCCCATTTTTAGGGGAGTGACCATTTGTGGCAAGACAAGAAAGTTCTGCTGAGGCGATCTGCTAGTACATTCCTGGTTCTGGATAGGGGTGCTGCCACATGATGAATGCCATGCTGCACACAAGTCCCAGAACCAGAGAGCTTCTTGGCTAAGGGATGATAACCTGCCTTGGTGATATAAACATTGAGGGGGTGTTGTTCATCAGGACCTGAACCACCTTGCCCTTCAAGTGGGACTGAAAAGTCTGACAGGCCGAGTGAATCGCTTTGAGTTCCCTGACATTTATGTGGAGGGAGCAGTCGACCCCCAACCAGCAGCCTTGTGTGAGGAGTTCGCCCAGGAGTGCTCCCCAGCACAGGTCCAAGGTGTTGGAAATCAGAGTTAGCGACGAGTATGGGGTCACAAAAGGAACTCCCTGCAACACTTATCCGGGGTCCAACCACCATGCCAGTGACGACTGTATGTTACCAGGCACCTTGACTACCAGGTCTAGGTCATGCCTATTGGGGATGTAAACTGACCCAGACACGTCTGCAGCAGCTGGAGGTGGAGCCAGGCATGAGGACCACATAAATATAAGCTGCCATGTGGCCTAACAACCTTGAGCAAGAACAGGCAGTGGTAAGCAGGTTGCCCCTTACACATGCGATCATGTCCGACATGGCTCGGAAATGAGCCTCTGGAAGGAAGACTCTGGCCCGCGTGGAGTGGAGGACCGGCCCTATAAAGTCTCTTCGTTGCACTGGTATAAGTGTTGATTTCTTTTCATTCACTAACAGGCCCAGGTCGCAACAGCTGGAACGCACCAGATCGAGACTGTTCTGCACTTGGTTCAGTGACCTGCTGAGATAAGGATAGACCTGGACTCTCTGATATCTCATGTAAGCAGTTACCAGGGCCATGCATTTTGTAAATACTCTTGGGGCTGAGGAGAGGCCAAAGGGTAGCACAGTGAATTGGAAGTGACGCTGGTCCACTATAAAACGGAGGAACCATCTGTGTCCTTGGAAGATGGAAATATGAAAATAAGCATCTTTCAAGTCGAGAGCTGTGTATCTACCAGTCTCTCGGATCCAGGAAGGGGATAATGGAGGCCAAAGAAATTACGTGGAACTTCAACTTCTTGAGATATTTATTGAGTAGCCACAGGTCCAGAATGGGTCTTAGGCCCCCTTTAGCCTTTGGGATTAGGAAATAACGGGAGTAAAACCATTTACCCCTCATTTCCTGAGGGACTTCTTCCACTGCCCCCAGTGCAGGAGGTTGTCTATCTCCTGAACGAGGTGTTGTTCGTGAAGACGGACCAGGAAAGGGTGTGCAGGGAGGGGGGGTGGCCAAGAATTGGAGGGTGTAGCCCAGAGATACAATTTCTAGCACCCAATGGTCTGAGGTTACCTGCAACAGTAAGAATGGACGAGGAAAGGATGAGGCAGATCCGGGGCTGACTAGGGCGTTGCTCTTGAGTGCACCCTCAAAACGCTCTCTTCTGTCTCCTGTGATATTTCATTGGGCCAGGTTCAAAGGTGAATGGGAGGAGGAAGGGCGGCAACAACTAAAACTCACGTCTCTATCCCTTCTCCTTGCACACCCCTGTCGAGACTGCCAAGGCCTTGGCAGTGGGGGTAGCCAGAAATGTTTCTTCGCTGACTGAGGCGTATGCAACCCCAGTGTCCTTCAATCCATGCAGCCTCGCACCTGTCTGTTCTGAAAAGAGACCAATCCCATCAAACAGGAGATTCTGAATTGAAGACTGCATCTCTGGGGACAGGCCTGTGGACTGAAGCCAGGAACTGCACCTCATGACCATCGCTGAGACAACCACTCTGACCGCCGAATCAGTCGCGTCCCATGCCATTTGGAGGGAACACCAAGCCTCTGTAGTACCATTCTCAACAAGAGTCCCGAATTCTTGGGACGCATCCTGGGGCATGGAGTCGTTGAACTTATAGAGGGAGTACCATAAGTTGAAGTTGTATCTCCCCAAAAGAGTCTAGTGGTTAGCAACTCTGAACTGAAAAATAGCCATGGAATAAATTTTTCTTCCAAAAAAAAT
This sequence comes from Gopherus evgoodei, assembly GCF_007399415.2. Lineage (NCBI taxonomy): Eukaryota > Metazoa > Chordata > Testudines > Testudinidae > Gopherus > Gopherus evgoodei. The sequence continues at coordinate 215,073,833 of NC_044323.1, forward strand.
CCAGTCTCTTGGCCTCCTTATTCTTTGGGATGGAACTAGATTGTCCTTGCTTGTCTTTCTTGCTGGCCACAGAAACGACCAACAACCCCGGAAGGCGGGTGAGTGTACAAGAATTCAAACCCTTGGCTGGGATGAAATACTTCTTTTCCACCCTCTTGGAGGTCAGTGGGATTGACGATGGGGTTTGCCAGAGGGCTTTGGCAATCTTTAGGACCTCTTCATGCACCATAAGTGCGACATGTGCGGGGGTTGATGCGGAGAGTACATTAAACAAAGTGTCTCATTGCTCCACCATCTCTTCCGCCTCTAGGCCTAAATTAGTGGCCACCCTTCAGAGCAGGGCTTGATGCGTCTTAAAATCATCTGGTGGGCTAACTCAAGAGAGGCCCAGGGCTTCATCCCCTATGGGGGAAGGAGGTCTCGGAGTGGGCACCTACCCTTCCACCCCAGTGTCCGCTTGCACCTCATGCATCGAGCCTGGTGCTGTTGGTACCATCTGATGCTTGTCTGACATGGTGCCCAAAGATTGATGCAAAGGAAGCATCAGCATAATAAGCATGCCCCAGGCATTCCAGTAGGGCCACTGCACTGGCCACTGGCCCTGTTGCTAGACTGGCATAGCAGAGGTGGATGCAGTCTCAGGAGCCCAGTCATAATGATGCTGTCTCAGCAAGGGGCTGAACTCCCACTCCCGGCTGGAAGAATCCTCCTCCAGTGACCACAGCGGGGCCATTGTTAATCGTTGCTGTGGGTGAACGATGCCTTGAGCAGAGGCACTCATGCTGGGAGCTGGGGGAGCGGCACCGCGTTGGGAAACCTTCCGATGGTCTAGGTGACAACGACAGATGTCTTGGAGAGAGTTGTCAGGAGGATGACCAATGCTAACCATATGGAGACTGGCGCCGTCTTCTGGGCAAGTCTCAACGAGAAGGCAGAGCCAGTGATCTGTGGCGGTGAAACAACAACCTGGGTTGATGCAAAGACCAAAGAGCTGTGCCTCAGCTCCTGAGACAGGCGGCGTTCACTCGCCTTTTGGGAGGCTTTCACAGCTGGCTTGTCCTCATAGGGAGTTTTTCCCAGGTCCATACCCACACTGGGAGCCTCTGGGCGCCAGAAGCTGGGAAGGCGTTGACTCCACCATAAGCCTGGGTTCTCTAATGCAAGAAGGTCCCCCTGTCAGAAGACAGGATACTGGGCTAGACAGAGCACTGGTTTGACCCAGTATGGACATAATTATGTTTTAATAAACAAGTGAGGTGTCAAAAAATGGTGTTTCAGAAAAAAAATTCAAATCAAAAGAGCAAAGAAGGGACACCAGACCTGGAAGGTATACATTCAAGAGGTCTGAAGCTAATATATTAGAAGACTGGAGGGCAGCAAATGCTCAAGCTGTTTTTAAAAAGGTCCTACTGAAGGCCTGGAATTACAGTACAGTGAGCCTTCCCTCCAGCCAGTAAAGTTTGAAATGATCATCAAACAAACAAACCTGTAAGTGAACATGACAGGATGCAGCATATCAGCATGACCTCTGTAGAAGAAAATTGTGACCTCTAATTTTCTGGAATTCTTTGATCATGTCAACATAAGAGTGAGTAAATGACAACAAATTGATATAATTTACTTGGACTATAAAAAGTCTTTGACAAAGTCTTTCAAAAAAGGCTACTGTGTAAACTAAGTAGCCATAGGGTTGAAGTAAAGTACTGTTATGACTTGAAAACAACTAAGAGACCAAACAAAAAGAGTGGGAATGAATAATCAATTATCAACATGTTAAAAGATCATCTATGGGGTGCCTCAGGATGCTGTATTACTACTGGCATTTATTATATACAATTAAACTTTTAAAATGTTGATCAGATATTTAACATTGATCTGGAAAAGGTGGTGAACACTAAGGGGGCACCATCCAAAAATAAAACAAAATTACTTGGGTTTGACAACCACTAGAGAAGACATTGAGGAAATTATGTGGGATCTAACAAAGAGAAGTGAATGGTCAACACAATGGCCGATGAAATCCAGTGCCGATAAATGTAAGATAATGTATTCTGAAATAATAATCTGAACTAGCTTTCTACCTAACTGGTTTCCAAGAGGAAAGCATAAAATTATCACTGATAAAGTTTGTAGATGTTGCGAAGTTTGGGACAGTGATAAATAATGAAAAGGATAGGTCATTGAAACAGAGCTATATAGATCACTTGGCAAACTGGGCACAATATGTGTTTTAATGCAATCAAGTATAAGGGTATACATCTAGGAACAAAGAATGCAGACCATACTTATAGGCTGGGGGATTCTATCTGTAGAAGCAGTGACTCTGAACAAGACTTGGGGGTCATGGTGAATGATCGGCTGAATGTGAGGCCCCAGTGTAACATAGCAGCCAAAAGGGCTCATGTGATCTTGGATGTACAAACAGTAGAATATTGAATAGCAGAGAGGTTATATTACCTCTGTATTTGGCACTGGTGCAACCACTACTGGAATACTGTGTCCAGTTCTGGTGTCCACAATTCAAGAAGAATGTTGAAAAATTAGAGAAGGTTCAGGGAAGAGCCAGGAGAATCATTACAGGACTGGAAGACATATCTTCTAGCAACAGACTCAAGGAGCTGAACGGTTAAGGGGTGACTTGATCATAGTCTATAAGTATCTAACACGAGGAATAGAAAATTAACAACAGAAGACCCTTCAATTATACAGATACAAGTACAACAAAGACCAGTGGCTGGAAGATGAAGCTAGACAAATTCAGACTAGAAATGAGGTGTCACTTTTTTTTAATTTTTTTTTTTTTTTTTTTAAACAGTGTGGGTAATTAACCATTGGAACAACTTATCAGGGTTGTGGTCGAATCTCCACCACTATCATTCTTTTAATCAAGATGCTTGTCTAAAAGTTATGTTCTGTTTCAACAACCGGTATTAGACTTGAAACAGGAATTAATTCATGGAAAGCCTGTGATCTGTGTTATGCAGAAGGTCAGATTAGATTATCACAATGGTCCCCTTCTGGCCCTGGAATCTATGAAATTATCTGTAATCACTCTGGAAAAACAGCAGAGGGTCACTAGGAAAACTCAAGGAAAACATCTGCTCGATACTTATTTGTCCCATAGAACCTAGAGAAAGCACCAATTTATTTCAGATGACACCAACAGCTATCCCATAATGAGTTTTATTACTGATGCAGACAAGGTGACCAAGAAAATAATGACTATATTCTGCTATCATCTTCTGACCCATCCAGTCACCCATAAATACTGCCTTCCAGTGACAGACTGTAAACCTTTCAGGCCAGGGATTATCTCGTTTTTATGTTTATATATCACCTAGCACAATGGGCCCCAAACCTGACTGGGGGTGTTGGGCACTACCATAATATAAATATTTCTTAATAAAATAAAATAATAAAATAATACTACTAATAATAATGATGAGTCATGAAAGGACTCATGGAGCAGTGGTGACATGACAATCTAGGGAAGCAGACAGCAAGAGCTTAAAGTGGAATGATGGGTTCAGACCGCTCACAAAACTCATATATAAAATCACAGCATATGTTTAAAACAATTATACTATATACACTGACTTTATCCTGCAATTGTGGATGTCACCCATACCAATAACATCCCTGTTTTCATAGTAGGGCTTGAACTGGGCTATGGGTTGTTACGATGTTAAGGGTTACTGTTCATCAAAGCATTTAAGAAAGGAGAGGAAGGAAGATTTCATGAAGATCTGGATTGCCATCTGTCTTGGATGGTTTCAACACAACAAATCCTACATCTTGGCACAGGGTTAGACTGGATGACCCTTGTGGTCCCCTCTAACCCTATGATTCAACACAATCAACTCTGAGTGACAGCATATTATAGCACCACGAGTGGGTGATGCTTGGAAGGCTATCTCTGGAACTGAAAATGCAGTTGCGTCCCAGTATATTCCACACAATGCTGTGTGTGTTATCAATGGATGCATATAAGTCACACCCCTAACTCTCTCACAATTCCCCCCTCAATGCTGCCATAGAGATTGCAAAGAAATATAACTCTCCAAAAGAAAGGGTTTTCCCACTCAGGAAACAGCTATGGTTTTACTACATTTTGAGCTTCCTGAAGCTGTAGTGGGTTGGACAAAATTGGCCTGTGCAATTAGATTCACTTTCATATATTTTAAGAACACAGTGAAATGTTTTCAAGTACACCTCTACCCCAATATAACGCAACCCAATATAACACATTTAGCACGGGTTACCTGAAAAACTGGAAAATATATAATATAATATAATATAATATAATATAATATAATATAATATAATATAATATAATATAATATAATATAATATAATATTGCAGGAAAGACAGAGCAGAAGAATATAAAGCTACTAAGATATGATAGACAGTACAAGTAGTGACATCTATAGTTGCCAGAAACTTCTTATTATAAGACCCCATTTTCAGCTGCTTATAACTTTGCCAAATTTTAACCACTCAGGGTGAAATTTTGAATGCCAGGTACATGTCTCAGGCTGAGTTCTTATTGACTACACCTCTACCTTGATATAATGCTGTCCTTGAGAGCCAAAAAATCTTATCACGTTATAAGTGAAACCATGTTATATTGAACCTGACTTGATCCACCGGAGTGCGCAGCCCCCCCCCCCCCCGGAGCACTGCTTTACCGAGTTATATCCAAATTCGTGTTATATCGGGTGGCGTTATATTAAGGTAGCGGTGTATTTATTATTATTGAAAAGTTTAGTTGAAAATAGTTAAGCCATTTCTGAGAAAGAGGTTAAGAAAACAGGCTTTGTCCATGCTAAAAATATTCTTACAACCATTTCATTGAGAAGTTCTAGCACTTCCATCCTTTGTGCAGATATTAAATTTGGCAGTGTGGTTGCCCTGGTGTCAGGGTTATGCTTTTTACTGTTCTCAAGAAAAACTGCCCAAATTTGGCTAAATTATAAGCTTTTGAATGATCTCTGTTTTAACATGTTCCATAGAGACTTGTCAGAGTTTGGCAACTAGAGATTCCGTTTGTAATCAACATGCTCTAGGAAAGCAGTAGGGGCAGTGCACCTCCCTGCTGTCAAGGACTGCTGTGATGCTGAGCACCAGAACTGAGAGTAGGGAGACCATCCCCCCTGTGCTGTCATTGCTCCTGCTGCTGGCACCCATGTGGCATGGAGGAGAAAGCAGCCTCACTGGAATTCCAAGGGGGGAGGAATTTGGGGGGAAAAGAGAAGGGGGAAGAGATGCAGTGACAGGAGCAGAAGAGGGGAAGAGATGGGGAACAGGAGTCTAGGGGTGTGGTGTTATAAGTAGGAGACAGAAGGGGGGCAGAATGCAGAGGAGGATAAGAACAAAAGAGGACAGAGGCAGGAGCCCAGGATGGGAGAAGGATAGAAGCAGAGGGAAGGTGGAAGAATAGGAGTGACTCAAGGTGGGGGGGAGAGAGAGATGGGCAGGAACAGGGGACACAGGCATGAGAGAAAAGGGGAGGAATTGGGTCTGGGGAGACACTGTGGAGTTGGGAGATAGAAGCAGGGGAAGGGAATGGGAGCAGAAATGGACAGGGTCAGGCTGGAAGGGAGAGAGGGAAGAGTCTGGAACAACTAGAGCACATTCCCCTCCCGCACTTGGAATTGAACCCATTATTCCTGAGTCACAACATTCCTTTCCCGTCTGGCAAATAGTTGCAACCCCTCTTGGCAAAGCGTGTGTCTCCATTCCCCTCAAATGGCAGGCCCACACAGAAGATAACAGCCTTCAACTGCTACCAGTTACTTCATTAGCTCAAGTGATAGAGGACTGTGCTGTAGATCTGAAGATCCCATTCCTACTGGTGACCCAGGTGGGTGGTCAATATAGTTCCATATTTTCCCCGATTTTTAAGTTTTTTTTAAAAATTAAAAAATTGCATTTTTAAAACTATGTTAAAAGAATGTTAAAATTGTAAAGTCAAACACTCAAAAGTTAGGAAATGCCCTTGCAACCTTGTTTTGGCCTCATATGCTGAATGCTATCTTGGAGAACTGGATTTTATCCCTACTTCTGCCACAGAGTTTTTACATGATGCTGAACAAGTCACAGAAACTAGAATTGTCACAAGTGTGCACAATGTGGCCCTTAATTTCTAGGTATCCAGCTTGAGACACCTGGGATCTGATTTGCAAAAGCACTGAGCACTGACAACTGAAACTGAAGTGAATGGCAGCTCTGTTTGGAAAATACAGAGTGCTATAAAATGCTAAGTATTCTGAAAAATCAAGCCCGACGGGTCAGCTTGGGCACCCCAAATTAATGGATGCTTTCAACAATTTTGCTTTTAATCTGTGTCTCAGTTCCCCATGTGTAAAATAGTAATAACCACCACCTCTCATCTCACACAGGTCTTGTGACAAATTAATGTTTGTGATGCACTCAAATGCCATATTGGTGGGCACTACAGAAAAGCCCATGAGAAAATTAATAATTCTGTATTCAGAGCAGGGTTTGCATATTGTAAAGTAAATAAGGCCTGGACCATGCTCTGACCAATAAGAATGAAACAAAATATTGAATAAGACATTAACTGAGCACTGTCCATCCTGTGCACCGAATGAGGCAGAAAAACTAGTATGTGATCATGTAATTAAAGACTATATAACAATGCAGACCAGGGGGCCAAATTAACTTTGCACAGGCATTTCCTAACTTCCTAGCGTTTAACTCTGCAACCTGAATAACATTTTAATATGGATTTCCTTTGTTTTTTTAATATAATTTGTATTTACAGTAGGAGAGCTTGGATTATCCTTAAAATATGCCTGCATAGTGCTTGAGAGTTCCCGTAAAATTCTCCACTCATCCTTCAGATATATTTTCAATACGAAATAAAATGCAGCATGTGGCAGATGGGAGGGCTGTCATTTGAATATATTTACAGTGTCTTAAAATCTAATATGGGACTACCTGCTCATCCTCAAGATTCTCTCTCTGCTGTCTTATATTTAAGTTTATGTCAGCAAACACAGCAAGTACCTTAGTATCACTACAGTTAACCAAGCATCAAAGGAACAACACAAAGGGAGAGAGAGAGAGAACTTGAGAGAGAGAAAAGCATAACAAATCTTATCTGAACTTTAATGCAGAACTAATTCTTTTACCAACATGTAGAATATTGCTCAAAAAAGTTGCAATAAAGAGATCCCTAAATCATCTACGAACTCAGAAATGTATGGTAAATTTACTACAAATTGGTAGAACTACTAGAGTCTACTGTGATAAAACTAGCAGAAATATGATAGACCAGGCCTGCACAACTCGTAAAGCGGTGAGGGCCACATTACTCCAAAGAAAACAGCTGAGGGCCGAAACCTCCCGGCCTCATGGAAACACCTCACCCCAGGGCCACCCAGCCCTGCGGAAACAAACCCTCCTTCCCCAGTGCCGCCCCACCAAAACAGCTGTGGGCCAAAAAGGAAGGTTGGGGGTGGGGAGGTGATACTTTATTTTAAATCAACCAGGGCCTCCCAGCTGAAGAGGTGGCTGAGAGCCCTCAGGGTCAAATTAAAGGGCCCGGGGCTCCGGCGGCTGGGGGAACCCGGCAGGGCCGGCTCTAGGCTTTTTGCTGCCCCAAGCAAAAAAAAAATTTAGCTGCCCCTCGTCCCAGCCCTGGGCTCCCCCCATACTGCCCTGCTGTCCCAGTCCTGGGCTCTCCGCCCACCCACCCACACATCCTGCCACCCCAGCACTGGGTTTCCCCCTTTCCTCCACACCAGTGCCCTCCCCCCACCCCGCTGCTGCCCCAGCCCTGGGCTTCCCCTCATCAGTGCCCCCCACACACACACCTCCTGCTGCCCCAGCCCTCGGTCACTGGTAACTCGCTCCCAGGGTGGGTCATTCAGCAGGAATTTTGGATGTGCACAAAACACAGACAGGATTGGTTCCCATATGGTTACAGAGCTGCAGTAAAGTGGAACAATTTTCAGCTTGTGTGACTGGAGGATATCTGGATGTATATTATAAGACTGTCCTCCATAAATGAGGAAAAGTTGAGGTGCCTTTATTACTCTTTTGTTCCACTCTTTCTTTCTATGGGGAATTTGCCAATGCGATATCACTGTCTTCCTTTTAAACAAACAAAAAGGCAATGGCTGTTGAAAATGGCAATTCCAGTCCTAATAAGCATTTCTTGCTCAATTTTATCCTAATTTTTCTACAGCAAGTTACAGTGGATCAGTATATTTGATTTGGGAGAAATGAAGTAACAGCTGCCCAAACTGAGCTTGAGCACTCCTGAATTTTGAGATGTTCAAATCTGGAAGGCAGGTGCGGGGGAGGGTCGGCGGGGCTGTGGGCTCCACGGAGGAGCACGGCAGCAACTGTCTGGAGCTGCACGGAGCCAGACACACTGGCCTGACTGGCACGGTAAGGGGGCTCGGGGTTGGAGAAGGGGTAAGGGGTTCCGGGGGGCAGTCAAGGGACAGGAAGCAGGGGGGTTGGAAGGGGCGGAGGTTTGGAGGTGCAGTCAGGGGACAGGCAGCAGTTGGATAGGCATGGGAGTCCCAGGGGTTTATCAGGGGGTGGGGTCCTGGGGAGAAGTTGGGGGCAAGGAGAAGGGAGGCTTAGATAGGTGCTGGGGTTCCAAGGGGCAGTTAGGGGCAGGGGTCTCGGGAGAGGGCAATCGGGGGACAAGAAGCAGCGGCATTTAGATAGGGGGTGAGGTCCTGGGGGGCAGTTAGGGACAGGGGTCCCGGGAGAGAGGAATCAGGGGACAAGGACCAGCAGTGCTTAGATAGGGGGTGGGGGACCCTGGGGGGCAGTTGGGGCAAGGGTCCAGGGACGGGGTAATCAGCGGCCGCAGGCTGGGATTCAAAGGGCTCTGGGCTGCCAGCAGCCGCGGAGAGCCCTTTAAATCCCAGCCATGGCTGGGAATCTCTGCGGGCAACCTAGAGCCCTCTGACTCCCGGCCGCAGTTGGGATTTAAAGGGCTCTGGGCTCCCCGCCGCTGCAGGCAGCCCAGAGCCCTCTGATTCCCAGCCGTGGACAGGATTCAAAGGGTTCTGGGCTGCCCACAGAGCGCCGTGTGCAGAGGATTTAGAAACCCCCTGCGGGCCGCACAGTGAGGGCCGGCCCGCAGGCTGTATGCTGTGTATGCCTGTGACAGACATTTAAATGATTCCTTCTACTATTTAAGTGAAGTTATGTAAAAGGGCAAACTTTCAGATTTCCTCACATACATTATTTAAAAGATTACAAGGGGATACATTAAAAAAAACACTTATCAAAATATTATTTACCTTTATTTCCTCTGACCTGAGATGTATTTTGCTATCAGGGCAACCACAAAAGCACTATACTAAATTCTCCCCTCTTAAATTCATGAGACGACCAGCACAGGCAGATTAAAACTTACGACCAGACAGAGGGAGACAAGACAATCTCAGTAAATATTTAAGCTATTTGGCTGAGCAACCATTTTAGCAACTGTTCTTTCAGCACTAATGTATATATACCAGGCACACATGTGCACACTCCCAAATGTAGCAACGGCTTTTCTGAAAGATCAAAAAGAGCATTTTCAAGCCTCACACAACATTCCCGTTATCAATTCTATGTCCTTTTGGTGGTGGGGTTTTTGTTCTTGTTGTTATTGTTGTTGTTGTTTTTTTTAAAGAAAGCACTCAAAAAAGTAGTGTGTATTCTGATGCCAATTGCTCCTGCTACCTACAAAGCCCAAGTTTTAGAGCATACTTGAGCAGGTGGGAATGGAGGGGGAGGGGGATCACCACAGAGCTGGGCTGGTGAAGATTGCCCATGCTGTGGAGTTGGGAAGTTAAGCCTCTAAGGGTGATCCTTTTACTGATGTGCCCCTCTACTCGACAAGCCTGAGCAAACACCAGTGATCCATGAAGACAGAGGGAGTAGAATGAAAGGAAGGTGATGAGTTGACAGAAACTGCTAAAGGATGTCCAGAAAAAACTGCTAGTGAATGGTGGGGACGTGCAAAGGCTGGGACTCTGCCATAGGCTCCTAGTTGAAGACGACAGTGGTTTTGAGAGTATCAAATAAAAATAAGTGTATCTGTTGGGGGAAGGAACAATTTCCTTTTCAATATCACATCCCCATGCGCAGCCCGTATATTAAGCCTTTTATTGCTCAGAAACACTATTATACAACAGACCTATTTGTTATTACAAGACACAAGAAGCTATAGCTCCTCAACCGTGTCTGCCACCTTCCCACCCCCACCGATTGATAGAAAAATACTAATTTAAAGCATATCAAAACACATTTTTTATAATGTATAAAGATAACACCCAATGGGCTCCTGAGAGATCCATGAAATTAATCCCACTTGTGAAGGCCTTGATATTAGCTCTTCACTCCTGGGATGAGTTTAAAATCCCACAAAAGCCCATGATTTATTTCCTTCCTATACAACAGCAACAAACACTCACATAACTTTTCAGTAATGTAAAAATATCACTTTCAAGCCATTCACTTACATCAGAGACAGAGAGAAGGGAAGAGAGGAATTAGATGTTTTGAGAAGTGAGCACTTAAGGGTCCATTCTACCTGTGTAATTCCCATAAATGTTATGTTTATACATTAAGCAAAGAGGTGAGATATAGTTGGTGCAAAAATGTCTCATCTACTTCCTATGTTTTATACCCATAGTATAGTGAGATAAAGGCTAGTTAAAGTTATTAATAAAGTAATATTGTTTCCTTTTCATGTCTATATAAATCAAGTAGTAGGCATTATTATCCTGGGTTCTTTCTGGTCACATCAATGTAACTCCCTATCAAAAGCAGAATAAGCAGCTCCTTTTCGTGTCTTTGTAGTAACAGAACTAAAATGTATTATAGTTTAGCAAAAAGTCCTTCAAAAGTTGCTTATGCTTCATCAGTTTTGTGGAAACATTCCACTTAAAAACAATTCTGCTCTCTCATCTATGTTGTTTGTTGGTTATATATACTGAGTAAAATCAATGGAATACAGCCATTGATTTAAATGGGGATAAAATTTCACCCAGAATATTTATACAACTACAAAGGATCAACATCTGACATTGACATCTGTGCAATCCTTTGGAATTCATAGCTTATTGCTATTGCTGCTTAATACTTCAATTAATTTCACCACCTCAAGTCATCATTCTGTTTGTGACATCACAATTCTCTTCAGCAGCAAACTATGCTGTCACAGGCAGATGATGGATTCCAAGTGAGGAATAAGCAGCAAGAGCTAAAGCGCTAACACATTTCACAGAAAATATATGAATTATTTAATTTTCATAATGTTTTATGTAGTGAGATAAGCTTCCATCAAAATTAATGGGATAGTAATTTTCTCTACCTTCTAAAATCATTATAACACTGGGCGGAACCATCAAAACTACATTTGGAGATGACACTAGTTCCCTTTCCATTTATTCTACAAATTGCACAAAAAGGAAAATATACTTCCTTGTCTCTATAGTTTAGAAAATGACAGTGTTTAAGTCAGTAAGTAATGTACCACTAAAAATACAATGGTACCATGATAAAAATAAAACAGCATAAGCAACGCAAATCTGTGCTAAAATGGATATGAGAGACACTATTAACACATAAAGAAAGCAATTCACATATCTTCTATAAATGGGCATTTTACATGGCACTTCAAAAGTTTCAGATCTGCATCAAAAATCCATAATCTTGCATTTATGATTTCCAAATCATTACAAAATGCCAGGATGAGTGTTAAAGAAAAAAGTTAAGTTATTCGTTTGAAAAGATCCACAGAAACTTCAACATTTACAACTGTTTCTTTTTCAACCGTGGGCCTATTCCTCCACCAATTTGCAGGGATTACTACATCTAAAGTGCATGAATAGAAGAAGAGACCCCTCCACTTATTTTACTGACCCACAAAACCAGCCACAGTTACGCTGAAATTGAACAGTGTCTCACAATTTCATCCCTTAATTGAGAGCCCAGCATATGGCAGGAATCCAGGGCCCTCCTTCAGGCTGTTTATCTTCCAATACTTTCAAGTCACTTACTGACCAAAAAAGAAATTACAGTGTGATTTAAAGTGAAATCAGCTAGCTTGCAGTCACATCCCTTGCCCTCCTTTCCTCACCCCTCCCTTTTTTTATTAACATGGTTGTAATTTTACCATAAGTCTTGAAATGATCTGTTCATCCCTGCAAACAGCTGTCCTACTGTGATGTAAGAGAAAACATTTGTAAAAATATTTATGTAAGGTTTAACTGTATCCTTCCTTCTAGTCCTTCAAAAACTTTTCCTAACATAAATGTTCCCTCTAATAACATACATACAGTTCTCTTTACTAAGTTTTAATAAAGAGGCTCCACATGCTACAGTATTATCATGGGTGACAGGTTTGTAGAAATTTTGGTGGTGCCCAGAACCTGGCCCCCCCAACTACGTCCCCCCACCTGCCTAAGGCTCTGGGAGGTTGGTTGGGTGGGGGGAGGTGGTCTGGGATGCAGGTCCTGGGCTAGGGATTAGGGTGCAGAAGGGGTGCAGGGTGCAGGCTCTGGGATGGAGTTTGGGTGCTGGGTGCAGGTTTCGGGCTGGGGCAGGGGTGGGTGTGCAGGAGGGGTGCAGGCTCTCGGATGGAGTTTGGGGGTGGGGAGGAGGTGCAAAGGGAGGGAGTGCAGGCTTTGGGAGGGAATTTGAGGGCAGGAGGGGGTGGGTGAGAAGGGGGAGGGGTGCACACTCTGGGAGGGAATTTGGGGATAGGAGGGGATAGAGTGAGGGCTGTGGGGCTGAGGATGAGGGGTTTGGGGAGTGGGAGGGGGCTCAGGGCTGGGGCAGAGGACTGCGTGCGAGGGGATGAGGGCTTTGGCTGGGGCTAAGGATGAGGGGTTCATGATGCCAGAAGGGGCTCAGGGCTGGGGCAGAGGATTAGTGTGGGCGGGAGGGATGAGGGGTTCATGATGCAGGGGGCTCAGAGCTGAGGCATAGGATTAGGGTGCAGGGGGCTGAGGCTGAAGATGAGCGGTTCATGATGCAGGAGGCAGCTCAGGGCTGGGACTGAGGATTAGGGTGTGGGGGGATGAGGGTTCTGGCTAGGGCTGAGGATGAGGGGTTCATCATGCAGGAGGGGGCTAAGGGCTGGGGCAGAGGATTAGAGTGCAGGGGGATGAGGGCTCTGGCTGGGTATGAGGGGTTTGAGGCATTGGAGAGGCTCAAGGTTAGGCTGGAAGGGCAGGGAAAGGGCAGCCTGCCCTGCCATTAGTGGATTGGGGGCACTAGGACCCTGGGATAGCAGATAGCAGTTGCTGCTCCACATAGGAATGTTGTACTCAGGCAGCACAAACAGGCACATGGGAGAGGTGCACGCTGCTTTCTTTTGGGCAGGGACGCGGTGGGGGGTGGGGGAACCCACAGGGAGGGCACACAGGGGGAGGGGTGGCAGGCAGAGGCCGGGGCCTGCTCCAGGCAGGGCTGGGGGAGAGACCCAACTCCAAATATTGGTGGAGCAGAGCCCCTGGCCCTGAATATTGCTGGAGCTCAGTCACCACAAAAAAATATAACCCACCGCCTATGAGTATTACAAATTTGGTAAAAGTACTCAGTTTTACTACAGGTTGAGGGACAGGTAAAGCCTCAGGAAGGAGAATGTCTCTAGCCAGATTCCCACTTTTCCCATCTCATTGTCTTTTACATTGACCACTGCACTCCCAGTTTCTATGGGCAGGTCTACATTACCGCTTAAGTCAATCCAACTTCTGTCACTCTGGGGTGTGAAAAAGGACACACACACACGAACGACACAAGTGACCTAAGCATTGTCCATACCAACACTATGTCGGTGTGAGATGCTCTCTCGCTGACATAGCTTCCACCTCTCGCAGAGGTGGAGTAATTACACTGCTTTCCCCTTTGGCATAGAGCGTCTTTGTCAGACATGCTGCAGTAGCACTTTTAGTGTAGACCTGCCCTGAGTCCCATCCCTCTGCAAATGTTTCTCTTTCCCCAATCTTTCATCATCACTTGAGCTGCAATTGGCTCAGATGTGATAGGCCAAGGTCACGAGTGACCAACAAATGACCTGCCATAGGGCAGAACCAGGATCTGATACCTTAAAGCCCTCACTGACTCATACTTTTCAATGGGAGAAGACATCACTTCTAATCTTGCTAACAGCAGGCAAGAGGTAGGTATACATATCGGAGCAGCAAGTATCTGAGTTGGAGAGGTGCTGTTATGCACCTATAAGTGAAGGGATAGTGGCCCAATCAGTACAGGGGATCAGATATCCCAAGTTCCTACTGAAACTAGGACAACATTCCACTTTCAATAGACTTGACCAAGGTAAAAAGAGTGCTATACAAATATAGAACCAACCTGGTAAGCCAAGAAGAGTATTCACCCACACCATATCACAAATAATATAGGTGGAACAGACATGAAGTGAGGATTTTTATCAACTTGTTTCTCTATAGGAAAAAATGATTTCAGGAGAGAAAGAGATTATACTAATTGCTACTATTATTTCATTAATTCATCAGCATAAAGAACTTTTATACAAATGTACTGTAGTATTCTATGATTTTAATCCAGAATACCTTAGCATGCAATAGTATTTTCACAGTGTTTCGGACAATCATTGTAAAATTCTTGTTGATTTTTTAAATAAGGAAACTCCATAAGTATATTTGACAATTCTCAATTTCAGTTATTTGGAATTTGTTTAGAAACAATTGCATTAGCCTTTACTTGACTTGCAGTTAGTAAAAACTAACAAATATAAAGGAATGGTGGTAAAATTTTTACCCTAGATGACTTGATATAGACACCCTGATATACAAGAAAGCGATACTGCAACCCTAGATCATTAATAAAATCTGTCACAACAAAAGCAAGAGTGACACATGCTTGTGATGTCATATTCCACGCAGAATATTTTTGATGGACATGAATAAGTGTCCTGAAATGTAAACTGAAGCAGTTTGAAACAGAAATGTTCTATCCTTGGATTATGAAAAATAATAAACATTATATAATGTAATTCAAGGAAATTCTATCTCGGGGCTCTGATGACAAGTCACTTGAGCTACACTTTTGTGGTTTATAATGTCACCAGAATTCTCTGTGGAATTATATATAGAATAAATGATAGGCAACGGTGAATTACAAGGCTATAATACATACAGTAAGTACCTAACATAGCCTTATAAATTACAGGCTTTTACAGCCTTGTATTTTACAGTATAATGTCACACATTGTAATGATACAATACACCAATACAAGACATGATATCACACTTAAACTCAAACAGAAGCCCATATAATGGTGAAGTAAAATCACTTCGAAAGTACACAGATTTACCATTTTTAAAAGAGAAATGTACAGATCAAAACACAGGCAAAGGAAGACATTACGTGTCAGATAACAGCCAACATTTTAACTCAACTGTAGATAACCAATGTTCGTATTTGGCTGTGTGGTTAATCTAGTGCTTTGCACTGCCACATGGGAGATCCACAGCAGGATTTCTGCACTCAAGGGACAGGGCAAAGGGTGCCCCACATCACTGAAAAGCAACTCCTCCAGCCATGAAGCAGGAGCACTGATGAGCTTACTGGGGATTCCCATCCAGATCTCTGTACCCAGAAGTATAATGTTGCATCTAGGGGATGATGGTATAAAGTGAGGGGGAAAACTGGATCCTTGGACAGGACCCCTCCCAGCCCAGGCAGAAAAAATAAAACTGTTAAGAACTCTAAATTAGGTGCTTTTTTCTTGGTGGTATGCAAATAACCTAAAACTAAAAAGCACATCCAAAATGTACTTTTATTACTGGGTTGGGATGACATGTGCACAACACCAGAATGCACCTCTTCTCGCTAATATTATTGCTAGAGCTTCTGGATTAAAATATCAGTAGTTCATTGTGACCCTATTTTAAAGGTATGTATACTTTGACTTCTCACTAGTAATAATGGTAGTTACACATAGTCACTGAAATCTATGGGATCACTCACAAGCTTAAAAGGCAGAAATGTGCTGAAGTACCTTCCTGAAGGAGGGCCATATTGTACAGGACAAAACCAGAGCCATTTCTTTAACTCACTCACTGCTGTCCTTTGGGAGCTTGGCTAACATGGGAATTGTATAACCACTTCTGGTTTCACTTTGCAAAAAAACAAACCACCTCTGATGTGGTCCATCTCTAGTATTTGGATAATATATTTTAATAGAATAATTTTGACAGCCTTCTAGTGAGGCCATAAACTACTAAATTGCAGCATCAGTGAAATGTGCTATCAACCAGGAGACAAATCCAGAACACCTTATTCAGGCAAACACCCACTAACTTCAGTAAGAGTTTGCCTGACTAAGGAGAGTCAGAAATATTAGTGTAAGGTCTTCATGATTTATGAATATCCTTTATCACCAGAAAAGCCAAGAGTGTAATAGTCCAGTAAATGTTTCACTGGTGAATTACAAGGAGCTGAGCACTGCTGCCCATTTATTGTACCCTTTTATTACATGGTTATGAATTATTCTATAGGCTGATTCCTTCTACACTGGAAATTGCTAATTATCTGGAATTCTACATGAGACAGACCGGGCGCAGCCTAAAACATTTCTGAGGCAATTATTTTGAGGTAAACTAAGTTAGATGATGTGTCTGCTTAAAACTGAGCTGTTCTCACAAACACCACACAAACTACAGAGAAAGGAAAGACAACTACAGCATTCTAGGTCTACACAAACAAGACACATGCGTCATTCTTTATTTAAATAGGGGTGTTTTTTTATTCAGGAACAAATTAAATAGTGTACATATAGACCTCTACCTCGATATAACGCTATCCTTGGGAGCCAAAAAATCTTACCATGTTATAGGTGAAACCGTGTTATATTGAACTTGCTTTGATCCGCCGGAGTGTTCAGCCCCGACCCCCCCCCCCCTCCGAGCACTGCTTTACCGTGTTATATCCAAATTCGTGTTATATAGGGTGGCATTATATCAAGGTAGCAGTGTACAACAACTCTGTCAACCTGTAAACTTTGGGGAGGGTCCTAAACCTGCCAGATAACCTATCAAGAAAGAAACTATTTCAATGCACTCCCTGCGGTACAATGTAAGAGTCCAGGACTAAATATCTTATCAAGCACATAGTTATCATAAACTAAGTGGTAAATGATCAAAATAAAAGAAATAAGCCGTTCTAATTAGTCATTATTTGAATGTTACTGGGATACTAACAGCTGAAAAATACTTTCCATATCTTGTGCAATGGTTTTCCACTTTGCTGAAGCCGGATTTCTTCAGCCAGAAGACAAGAAAAAACAACATAGCATGCTTCTACAGAAGAAATGCATCTATGCATATATAACCTCTCTCCATCAGAAGATTTGTAATCATATTTTTCTGACATCTAAAGTGGCATTCTGTTTAAGAATCTATGGTTGCATTACTGCAGGAAAAACTGCTTAAATTCATTTTGCTGACATATTTCTAGAGTACAGTACCAAACTGTACATGCTGAACTGTACTTATCCCTTTCGAATATTTCTGACCAAGTTTCTCCCTGCTGAAAAACTGAAAGAATCTTAAGAAGGGTAAAAAGTGATCGTATATGCCTTCTGATAAGGCAGAGGAAAGGACAGAGGAGAGAAAAGAAATTGTGAGCTTGTCTGCTAGCAGTGGTGCAGTGCATCATGCCACCATGCCAGAGATCAGAGTTTAGGGCTAGTCTTTCAGTTCCAAGCCTTAGGGGAGACAGAATATGGTTTAGAAATAATGCATTTCTGTGTCTGAGAGGAGGAATTCAATGCAGCAGCACTCCATCTGGCTGGCTAACTATGCACTGAAGTAACACACAAAGAGAGATTGTAGGGGTGGGGGGTGCGCAATTTGGCCTGTGCCAAAAACAAAGTTAGGAATGTGACGACGCACCATTAGAATCCTTACTAAGGAGCAGATACAAAAGTTTTAAAAGTTAAATTGAGTTGTACACAAGATAACACACACAATAACTGCATAGACCATTTAATGGAAAACTTTTGTTGCTATTTCTCATAAGAGATATTTCTTACAAAACCAAGCAAAAATTAAAAACAATTCCAGAAGTACAAATCCTTTTCTATTTGGCAATGGGTAGCAAAGAGCACAAATGCATTTTCATGAAAGGCACCACATGGAAGAGAATATTTTTATTTTTTCTTTTTAAATAAGAATGCCAGATGCAAATGTTTCACAGGACACTTAGAAGCACTTAAAACACAAAACACCTTCTTCAAATGCATTAAGCACACAGAGAAGCACTTTAACTATAGCCTGCTTGCTTTGTCAAACAGGCAGCTGGCAACACTTTCCTAACGAACAGGGAAAGCATTCTGTCCAAGGAAAGCGTTACCAAAATATGGCAGGAGGCTCAGCTTGACCCTCAGACTCAAATATCAAAAGCCAGTTTCACTCATTACTTTTCCCAAGGAAAGAAAATACCCAGCTGACCCTTTGACTCCAAAAAGGCAGAAATATTTTACATTTTTCTGAAGTAGGTTTCATGACTTACACAGGGTTTGCATGCCACCCTCTGTCCCTTTTGGGGGGAAATCTTTAAAAGGCACAGAATAAAAATGGATTTCTAAACATACTAAAAGCTCTTTTCTACTCTTTCCTCCTGCCTCCACTCCCCATACAGACTGCTTTGTGGGTGATTAAAAGCCTCCATTGATCTTCAATTATTCTGCCATTGTAAATACACCTATCAAGCCTTTGCAGGATAACAGCGGTATCAGCAGAAACATTAGTTTAAAACACACATTCTTCCTATCAAAGTTGATGTACCTGCATTTAGCTGAATTAATTTGGTCATCTCTTCTACTGAAAACATCTTTAGAGAAAAACAGGGGGGGAAACAGCCTTTCAAAGACGAAGATATTATCTTGTCAACAGAAAGAAAGAAAGAAAGATAGCAAAAAAAAATGTGTGTATATATATATATACACACACACACACACACACACACAGAGCTAATTTATCATTTAAGAAGGGAAAAG
Organism: Gopherus evgoodei; assembly: GCF_007399415.2. Taxonomy (NCBI): domain Eukaryota; kingdom Metazoa; phylum Chordata; order Testudines; family Testudinidae; genus Gopherus; species Gopherus evgoodei. The sequence continues at coordinate 215,092,867 of NC_044323.1, forward strand.
AGTGCAGGAGAAAAAAACACTGAAGACTGAGTAAAGCTATTTTTAGAAAGAAGACATAAATAGGAACACAAATATTAATTCCACCTGCAACAATAGTTTAGGTGTTAAAATTTGTGATAATTTACAGAATTGAAAACCAGGTTGATGTTTGTATCTCTTTTCCTTCCCTTAGCTAAGTTAAAAGCAATGTCTAGAGAGAGTTCTATGAATGTAGCCACACCTAAAATGCAAGCCAGTACTCTCCCCCCGCCCAAATTCATAAGCAGCAACAGCTGGAACTGTTTTACACTAGACGGCTGAGTTCTGTGAGAATGTTCTCCTTGTCTTTGTCTGTAAAACTGAAAGAAGCTGGACTCAAAGGTACTGTTCAGTCCCCAGAGAATTCTGGGTAAACATGAGCCCAGGCCCCCAGCTCCCTCCTGATGGGGTCAGGTGACATA